>NC_041394.2:208354084-208424084 GCF_900747795.2 Erpetoichthys calabaricus | reverse complement strand
ATACTATACTCTGTGGGTTTGTTTTTACCTACTGATACGACATTGCAATTTGTAAAGTTTTCAAAACCTTTATTAAATAATTTAATTATATTTTTACTGAAGTTTGGAATCTTGGAAAACTCAGTTTCACCTTCATTTTCTACTTTCCTTTTGATTTGGTAGTTGTTATTTTATCATCATATTTTGTAAATAAGGCAACAATCACTTGTATTTTAGCTGGTGCCACCATTTAGGTTACAACCTAGTTATATGGTGCAGTCTCAGAAGTTGTGCTGGATGATGCCATCTGTAACAATGTTTAAATCCCATGTCTCTCTTTCTTTTTCAAAGCTTGTGGATAAAATATTAAACCTTTCACAAGTGTTTCCTTGTAATCTATAAATTATCACACTTCATACTTGTGGACACCCCATTCAGTTTCTTCACATCAACCAACCTGTCATCCACCACAAAGTGTAAATCCAGCCACAGCTTCAAAGGACCATCAGCAAAATAAAAAAGTCAAAAACTGCTTAATTAAATTCTGGGATGTGAGGAGTTGAAGAGTACTACTAGCTAAGAGAAAAACATAGGGGAAAAAAACATGAACCAGTCCATTGCAAGGAACATAAATACATACACCAACACTTACTCACATCTAGACATCTAACACTGCAAGTTAACCTTTTAATATTCTCCTGCTTCAATATGCAATACCTGAGAAGTATAAAATTAGTTTTGTGGCTCCCACTCTTCTTATATTTCTTTTAAGCTTCTCTCTAACAGTCCTTAGACCCAAAAAGTAATTATATGATGTGTGAAAACATAAAAACAAGAGTTCTCTGCCTGGGAATGTAAGCAATTTCTCAAACAAGAGGAGACTATTCAGTCCATCAAGCTTTTTTTTTAGCTAATACCTAAGATGTCCCAATGTTTCATCCAGATATTTCTTAAAAGGTTGTTAAGGTTTCTGCTTCAGCTACATGTTTTTGCAGTTTGTCCCAGATTCCTACAACTCTTTGCATAAAGAAGTGCATTCTAGCTTCAGTCTTAACTACCTTTCCACTGGTGTTGAGTATGTGATTCACACTTAAGCTTAAGCTTAAAGAATTCTGCTTGATTTGCTTTATCAATGGCTAGGAAGATTTTGAAGATCTGAAATAGGCCCTCACGCAATCTTCTCTGCTTAAAACTAAAACTTAATTCTCTTAGTCTGCCCTTAAGTCCTGGAATGCACTTGGTTGCTCTTTACTGAAAAGGTCAAAGTGCTGCTATATCTTTTCTGCAGTGCAGTGACCTGAATTGCACACAATACTCCAGATGTGGTCTCACAAGTGCATTATATAATCTAAGCAGTGCATCCCTTGATTTATATTCAACAGTTTTTACAATATATCCTAACATTTTATTTGCACTTTTAATTGTTTCTATATATTGCTTAGAAGATGAAAATTGTGTTAACACACACTTTTAAATACTTTTCAGTGGTTGCTTCAAGTATCACAGTATCTCCCATTTTGTATTTATAAATGATATTCCTTTTGCCCACATGTAGTACTTTGCACTTTTCTACATTAAACTGTATTTTCCAAGTGTCCACCCAGTTCTGAAGCTGTTCTTTATGAATTCTTTTTACTGCCTACTCAGTGTCTGCCATTATTCCCATTTTAGTGTTGGCTACAAATTTCACAAGTTTACTAACTTCCGTAATCAATGTCATTAATATAAATTAGAAAAAGTAACGGTCCAAGAACAGACCCTTGAGGGACCCCACTAATTACCTCACTCCGTGTGGAACATTTTCCTCTTAAATGTACTCTTTGTCTTTTAACAGTTACCCAACTTGAAATACAGTTATGAAGGTTACTCCTGATGCATACAGCTTCGAGTTCAATAATTAATATTTTGTGTGGGACCATATCAAAGGCTTATTGAAAGTCTAAGTAAATAATGCCATATGTTTTTTTAAGTCAACAATTTCAGTTGCCTATTCAAAAAAAAAAATCTAAAAGACTGGGTTGACAGGATTTTCTCTCATAACCCCATGCTGGCTAGAATTTAGTGTACTATTTTCATCTATGGGCGGCACGGTGGCGCAGTGGGTAGCGCTGCTGCCTCGCAGTTGGGAGATCTGGGGACCTGGGTTCGCTTCCCGGGTCCTCCCTGCGTGGAGTTTGCATGTTCTCCCCTTGTCTGCATGGGTTTTCTCCGGGCGCTCCGGTTTCCTCCCACAGTCCAAAGACATGCAGGTTAGGTGGATTGGCGATTCTAAATTGGCCGTAGTGTGTGGGTGTGTTTGTGTGTGTCCTGTGGTGGGTTGGCACCTTGCCTGGGATTGGTTCCTGCCTTGTGCCCTGTGTTGGCTGGGATTGGCTCCAGCAGACCCCCGTGACCCTGTGTTCGGATTCAGCGGGTTGGACAATGGATGGATGGATGGATTTTCATCTATATATCAAGATTACTTATATAATTCTATCACTGGCAATGTAAAATCCTTAATTTCACTTGATATGAGGGCAGACCTTGTGTTTGTTACATATTACAACAATAATGTAAGATGTCTGGTAGCTTTTAACAATTGTTGTTACATAATATATATATTAATTTTAAATCCCTACTCTTCAGACAAAGTGTTTGATCTTAATCAGGTCTGGGTTTCCGTAACTGCTGGACATGCATAATTGGTTTTCACTGCGATTAGACTGCTTTTTGTTCTGGAATTGCGTGAAATACAGCAAAGACACTATTGTGTTTTGGTCTACACAAACGCATTAAATTTAAAAATAAAACGATTCACTTGGCAACATCAAGCACAAGAATGAATGATAAATTAATTCGCCGCTGAGGATATTTTTAATACTACGTCCGTCTGCCCATGCAAGTGTCTACATTGTCAGAAACCTTTAAAACCACGGCTGTTCTAAAGTAGCATTCAAGAAAGTACAGAACATACTTCAAAGTTTAAAACAACAAAAAAACTGTACGGGATGTAGTAGTCCAATACAACAGCGGAGCAATTTGCTCTGGTTGAGATGCAATCAAAACTATTCATTGTAAACTCAGAACCATTTGTCAGCATGAACAGGACTGAGAGTTAATGCATTGGTACCTTGTGGAAAGTAAACATTTTCATACGTATTTACCCATAACGTTAGCATTTAAATAACTAGTGAAAAAGTGCTTAAACATCACGTAACTACCAAATCAACAACAATTTTCAAAGCTTAAACTTCATTAAGTGTCCCATAACCACAGACGCACCCATACTATCAAAGTGAGAATAACGCATATTTTTTATTAGCATAAAACAAATTAAGTAACAACGAATCGACTTCACTGAAATCATTTTACAACCCCCTGATACACAATAATTGTTGTACCTTTAGTATATTGCAGACCAGAAACTGTGGCCATGCTTGACATCTTCTAGTCGCGTAATATATGACGCGCCACAAAAGACATCCCGTTGATTGGGCGCAGCCCAAGTCGCGTGGCTTCGCAATCGTTGTTGGGAATCCAAGTGCTATGCTTCTGTTTACACCTCGTTGACAAAGTGACTACATGCCCCAGAATTCTCCGCGCTTTCTTTCTGTCTGTCTGGTAAAGCGCTGCACTTTCGCGGAGAGAAGCTCGGCTGTAATCAGAACAATGACTTCTGAGTAGGAGGGAGTATCAATTGAAAATAGTAGTGTCGCGCACAATTTTCTGGATGCTGCTGTCTTACCTGGTTTTTTGTGATCAGATGCTACAATTGTGACAAAATGTGGATGCCAACAGAGCATGAGAAATACGGCGTCGGTAAGACAATAATTATTTTGACTTGATTATTGCCCCCCTTTGCATGTGTATCGTTACGGCATGCAAATAATACATGGCAAATTGAGTTGTGAAAGTGAGAGGGGGGACTGGGACTCTACGTGTGCAGCGATGTGAAGCAACGATGGCATCTCAATTTAAACATATTAGCCAAGGCTGAAAATAAAATCGAAGCAGTCAGCTGCATCTATACGTTTATGCGTACATTTAAAGACTGCTTATATACACTGTGTAAATGGCGAGTTGTTGCCCTGCATGTCATTCTGCCGCTACCTGCGTGCGCTATGCGCTTTTGTTTTTTTAAATTATTTTGTAAGAGGGGAATTGTTAAAACTGTGTTATGCAACGTGTGCCTCTTTGAAGGTAATAGAACACAGAGGATGGACACTATTGGTGATGGTTTTAAGGGAAAACTTTACTCATCTATCCATCTTGTGACATTTTGTGGATTTTGATCTAATTGAAGCTGGTTAGAGAGACTTGCACCATAGCAACCTCGAAAATTGCGAGTTTGCCTTCGGTGTTTCATTGATCTTCTCTTGATTTTGGATCACGCTGATTTAAAATAATAACAAGACTCCAGAAAATACACTGTCGTGCAACACTGTGAAGCTGTACGCGTGTGTACTTGTTTACTGTAGTAGAATACTGTCTTTTTTTGCGCTGTATATCTGCTAGTTTTTGTCATGTGCACCATATGTGTAACTTGTGTTCACCTTTGGAATGAAATGCCATCATTTGGATTCACCGTTTTCGATGTGATGTGATATTAGGCGCCGTTGGATAATCTCCCTGACGCTGCCAGTTTCTTAGTCCCTCCTCAGCTTTAGCGCCTCTGTTAGCAAGCGCTGTGCAAAACGCATCTCTGGACTGACGGGCAGACAGCAGGGTTCACTGTACACATTTCAGTCGAATCAGTTTGTTGGTATTTTTAGTTCAAATTTTAGTCTTTCTCTCTTTAAACCCGAGTATTATAGATTGCATAGCGCATCATTTAAATCGGTTTATTTTCTTTACCCGTTGAACATCGATCACAGATGTTTGTATTTTCAGAGATCTACAAACACCCGGCGCCCCTCTGTCAATAGTGGCAGAATCACAGCTGGGTGTTTGCGCGTATCGATCAGGTTCTTTCCAATTCTGTGCAAATGGTGGGGGTTAGCGGGTGGGTGGTTGGTTTCAATACATTGGGAGCTGTCTCACAGGCTTTTGAAAACACAGCGTTAAGTAATTAAGCCAGGTGCCTGAATGAACGCAAGCTGCGCAACGACTGAAAACTTTGTGATACATAACATAACGCGTAACACAAACCGACTACGTTTTTCAAGGCATTGAGAGCTTTCAGTTCTTCAGTTGCAGTACTGTTGCCAAAATTAACTACAGCATGCAATTGGTACGATTACATTTTTTCTCTATCAAGTAAATTGCAGCTTTGCGGAAAGTGCAAATGAAATTTCTTTTTTATTGCCGTTTATTTTTTTTTTTTTGCTTTTATGAGTATCAGTCATCATTATTTACATTCTCAATATTGTTTCTTCTTAGGGTGTTTTGTAAGTAAATGGCAATCTTTTACTATTATTCTGAGTGCTAGTTTAATCGAACACATACATAGCATTTCTTAAAGTCGCTAATCCAGTAGAGTTGCAGCCGGCCGGCCGGATCAAATCTACGCAGCCTTGGACACATGGCAGGAATCGATCGTGGACGATGCGCCAGTGCATTGCAGGGCATACACCCACGCACACACCCACTCAAAACTGGGAAGGTGGCATTGACTATGCGTGTGTGTACCTGATTGGGCCCTTCCATGCCCGTCTAGAATAAAATTTATTTCTCCGTTAAAGGCTGCCTAGATGGGATCCGGCTGCGACTCCGAGTCGTAAAATGAATGGATGAAAAAGAACCTGCATGAAACATTAAGCATTGAATTCGTGATGTTTTCTCTGTCACTTGTTCCCGTTTCGTTAGATTTTTTTTAGTTGCAGTAAAGTTTTTACCAGCTCATTCAACATTCAGGTTTGAATTTTAGGATTACAGTTTTTCAATCCATAACAATGTACACAAGCCTTCAGACTGCTTCAGGGATTTCACATTTCAACGACTAAATTATCGATCGGGATCAGTAAGAGCTCCTTTGTCACTCTAATCCCGAGTTTTTAGTTAGTTTTTAAACTTCTTAGAGATCCCTCACATAATTTCCGTATGCCATTTTTAAAAATGATGGCGATTTTAAACCAAGTAAATAAAACTTAATTTAATAGGACATAGATTCTAATAGTTGTTTAATTATTGTCTTTTAATTCTGCCATGTGTCTGCATTGGGTTCAAGACTGCATCCAAGCCTGGAGAGGACACTCGCCCATTATTGAACACTTTCAGTCATAAGCCCATATACTTTCTGATTCACAGTTACCAATCAACCTCATCTGCAGTATATCTATGGGATGTGGAATGAAACCGAATCCCTCTTCTCTACAAAAAGTGGGAGAAACAAGTCCATTGCCATTTTGTGGACAAGAATTTAAACCCAGGACTCTGAAACTGTTAAGGAGTAGCATTAACCACTGTGCTACTATGATGTCTTTTAATTCCATCAAAATTATATTTATATAAGTTTTTAATAACCGAAGATTTTATGTCATTTTTGTTGTTTTTTTATTTTATATGTGGTTATGTGCTGCTCTAAGTTTTTTATTTTTGTTGTCAAAGTTGTGGTTTCCTTCGTGACTTTAATGAATGTAAATTGTGAAATTATATAATCCTTTCCATTAATGTGATCTAATTTGCTTTATTTGTTATAAATAAATAAAGGTTCATTAAGAGATGCATGGCTATGGTGGTTTCTCAGGAATAGGGCACTCATTTACTAGTTCAACATTCAGTTCACTAGTTTCTTTACAGATTCATTTAATGTTAGCTCACCATTGCTGCCACTTGTTGCATTTCGTGAGTATCATTGCCAAATAATGCCACCTCTCATAACCTCTAGCAGGTATATTAGTTACAGTGGTGAGTGAAAAGTTTTAGATAACATGAAGAAAAAACTCCATAAATATAATCAGTTTAAAAGCATTTTGTCTTGAAGACCATACATTGAAAAACATAAATACATATACAAGTACCTTTGGTTCTTGAAACTGAGTGTGCCATCGTGTCAGAACAATCATTGAATAACACTATTCAATAAACCAGCAAAATGAATTGGTGTGGTATTTACAGTAAATAGCACTAGATAAAAGCTATTGTACAGTATTATTGAAGCCAAGATAATACAAAGATGACCCTGACGACTACGGCGAGCACAAAGAGCAGTTTTTATTGTTATTTCTCTTTATTGTCATCTAATAGATGTGTGAGCTGAGGCACAACTGCCCTGCTCCGTACATTTTAATATTGTGGGTCATACTTTCATATTTCCCCCATTTTGCGTCACACAGTCACTCAGACACTTATGAAGAGGGAAACAGTTTTGCCTAATGGGTTACTGTATCAATGAGGGAGAAGAGCTGGATCTGGACAATGGCCTATTTTGGTGCTCATTGTGTCCCCTCTTAGTGGTTTCTGTTCCCTGATCTGTAGTGATAGCAACAGCCAGACCAGGCAGAGGAGATCACATTTATGCTATTTTATAAAGAGAGGGAACTTGGAAAGAGATGCTTCTTTTTGATCCTGCAGGTGACTGCACAGATGAAGACACTGACATTCTTTCATAAGTTTTTTCCATTGAAGTTTGTTCATCTTTTTATTATGATTTATGCTTCTAAATCTCCTCAGTCAGTGACATTGCAACATAATCTGTGTATTTCTCTATGTAGATTTGTGGGCTGGAACAGTTAACATCGACTATGTTTAGAGTATCAGCAAAGCATTTTTTCTGAATTTGCATGAAATTATGTAATCCATTGAATGTCTCTACTCATTTCTAAATATAACAGCATACTGTTAAGTGATTTCAGTGGCACCAAATGTGTTGTCAAAATGTGTTGAGAGCAACTCTGTCCTATATTGATAAGAGTGATGAAAGAGCAATTACTTTTTACAAGAATAGCGGACTTCCTTTTTTTCTGATGTAGACATGTAAATATTATTAGGCTATAAATCTAGACTAATTCTGCCATTTCATGTTGGTTTAAGAATAAACATCATGTTTTACATATGTATTACCCAGTTTATGTTTGTTTTGAAGTTAATGTATTCTAGGGCTGCACGGTGGCGCAGCAGTAGCATTGCTGCCTCACAGTAAGGAGACCTGGGTTCGCTTCCCAGGTCCTCCCTGCGTGGAGTTTACATGTTCTCCCCGTGTCTGCGTGGATTTCCTCTGGGTGCTCTGGTTTCCTCCCACAATCCAAAGACATGCAGGTTAGGTGCATTGGCGATCCTAAATTGTCCCTAGTGTGTGCTTGGTGTGTGTGTGTGTGTGTGCCCAGCGGTGGGCTGGTGCCCTGCCTGGGGTTTGTTTCCTGCCTTGCATCCTGTGTTCTTATGTTCCCTTACCCCATTATTTATAACCCTAATCTTAAGAACTATTTTATATTTGATTCCCTAAGGTTAACAGTTGTCCTTTGGGTCCCATCTTTTATCTTTTAGTTCCCCCTTTTGCAATTATGATTTTAGTACCTATTGGTAAATATTTAAAGTATTTTAATACCCTTTTTATGTACTTTTCTTTTATCCAAATTTTAAATTTGATTCTTAAAATCTTAATATGGGAATCTTAATCTGTTTTTGAAAATTATTTTATAATACATTTTATTAAGGACATGATTTAAAGGATTTTTTTTTATTAAGTATTATTTCAGAGTTTTATTGGGTTTTAAGGTGCATTCTGAAAGCATTTTATTACATTTTAGGAATAGTGGTGATACGGGTTGAAGAAAAAAAACCCTAACCTAAACTCTCAGGATAACATCTTAAAGTGGTAAACAGACTTGCAAAAACTACAGGCATGTGCATCGTATGGCACTGTGTATGTACTAGTTTGAAAGGTGTATTGTCCCTTCATTTTTTATGCAGACCTTTCTTTCTCACAGCAAGCTAGAGTCTACTAGGAAACGACTTATGTATAGAATGAGAATCTTGTCAAAGAGTACACCGGCATGCATGGCTACACGGATTTACATTGGATCAATTGGAGTCTCAAGTCAATGCCGCATGACCCTGGGGGAAGCCCACCTTTACAAAACACCTATCATGGCATTTCCCTTTATTTTTAAAACATACTCAGCATAGTTCAGTTTCACTGAAAGCAACTGTAGTTTCATGTTCTAAATTATCGATTTCATATGTAAGAAGGGTCTTTCGTCAAACTTAAACCAGTGTTTTATATTCAGATTGTGTCCATAATGAAGGAATAACAATATTGTCCTTAAAAATGTATTTTATGAATGTAGTAGAAAAAGCAGATATTTGAAATGGATGGATTTTTCATTTGTTACTTTAAGACCTATAAATAAAATTTAAAAAAATCTCTTTTCTAATAGCCCCTGAGTATTTGTCAACACTCACAATGTTGGTATAGATTGTTTTAATTTAGATGTATTTATGCATCATTGCCTGATGTTAACATAACCTTTTGTGAAGTCAGATTTGCAAAGGTTTTATATTGTTTACTTGATCCTGATTGTGAAAAATGCTATATCTTTGCTTAAGTGTTTACAGAATGTCAAAAGACTATGCATATTAGCTAGGGGCAAGATTAATATACTCTTAAGTTGCTTTAAACAATCAAAGAAATTGCATGGTCCTATAGTATTAAGTGTCAAAAAGAAATGTTTATATTTGGGTTGTGAAAAAAAAAATAAGACGTGTGCCTTATTTTAATGGAATACTCTACGCAAGAATATATATATTTTTTAAATGTTACTTACTTCATAATAACCCTTTCACACAGGGTCATGCTTTTGGTCATCCTTTTTTTATTTGATTTTTTTTATTCATCATATTAAATTTATTGTGTAAGAAATTTGCCATTTTTTGTATACCCCATCTTATTCTCCAGAGACACATGGAGTTTTGGGGTGAGAGCGCAGGGTCAGCTATTTGTACAGCGCCCCTGGAGCAGTTGCAGGTGAAGGGCCTTGCTCAAGAGCCAAACAGAGTAGCATTCCTTCTGCCACTTCAAGTTACCAGCCCAGATCCTTAAGCCAGTGTGTCACACTCTGCTTATTTTGAAATGAAGACAGTACTCTTGTCCAATGTATTAGGGGGTTTGAGGTGGGTCTTTAATTTAATAGTACAACCTCATGTTAGAGGATTCTTGGTTGTGGGCTAATTTTGTTTTAATGGAGTGACTGGTTTAACTATTCCTTAGTGAAAAATGCACATGTTTTGTACGTTTTGAGTATTTGACTAGATGACTTTATGTGGATTTTGCAACATGAGTAGCATGAGATTTTTTCATACATTCAGTTATGTTGAAGCATACATTTTATTACCTTCATTTTGAAGAAAACATCAGATTCCAAATTTTTTCATTCATCACTGCAAAGTATGTGGGGTAAGTAAACATTTAAAAATAATATAATTTTTGGGTGGAGTATTCCTTTAATGAGGGTGAACATTTTCTACTTACTGCAGTAGAATGTGCTTACTGTATATGATTTTGAGTAATTGGCATGTCTTTAGAGAAAAACAGGTTATGATTAAATTATATTTCAAAAGTTTGTAATGTGAATATGAAAGAGCTGTAGAATGATACTCTAGGGATATTATAGTGATAATTTTACAGAAGTTAAGAGATCATCGATTATGTGGCCTTTAAAGGTAAAACACTGATTTTGCTGATATCATCATTAACTTGGTCACCCTCCATGGACCTACAGAATTTAAAGCGATCATTTTGATGCAGAATAAGGTGAGCCATATGTCTCTTTCTAGTAACTAGATTGATGATAATGTTTAGAAAAAATGTATTGCAAGAGTGAAACAGGTTTTTGTTAAATCATGACTGTCCCAGTGTCATCATTCAGTTAAATTGAAAGCTGCTTAATTAACTTATATTTCATTTAATGTATTAATGAAGCCTAGAATCAGTAGTTGCTGACTTTAATGCAAGTGTGGAACCCACCTGGCTCTGTATTTGTTGACTCATCCTTTGAGACAGTGACCGGCTACACCATAACTGAAACTTAAAACAAATGAATGTTAAAGAAAGCATATGCTGTACATATAAATGACTTTTTCATATTTCACAACCTACCATAAAAGTATGCGTTCCAACAGTTCATCTGGGTCTCCCGCAGTGTCACAGGATATAATTTATTTCTGTTTAGTTCCATTATTATAGCTGTCTAATATGAAATTAAGAGAAGCCATTTTGCATTCTTATGACTCAAATACAGTAACCAGCTCCCAGGACTGCACATCTGTTGAACCACCTACTGTGTGGACATGTCTGGAGCCCCTTGCTTTGTATGACACTCATTTCAGTGAGATGTATAAGCATGTCTTTCTCGTGAGATAATTTATACAGAATACTTTTTTCAGTAATTTGAAGATGCCTACAAGGCGGGCACCAGAAGGTTAGGGGATGGGCTTTGATGTGTCTTTGTCACCTAAAGTGGAGCACACATAACAGCCCTCAGCAGTCAATATGTAACTCTATGTGTGCCCTCATCCTATGCTGTCTGTGACTGCCACTTATTAAGCTGTATTATTTCAGTTAGAACCCTGAATATACCAGTATATGCCAAGCAGACATGAATTGAGAGGAGTGAAGATTTTTGTACCTTTTATACGCTTAAATTGATGTAAGAAGTGCAAACAGAGAATGAAAAATCTTGCCTGTATTGTGAAAACTACCAAATTGTTGACATTGCCATATGTAGAATGAAAAGAGATTGACTGAAATTGAGGGACATCTCAGGAAATTTATTTTTTCTTATTTGAATAAGGTATATCCTATTCAAATGCTTCAGAAATCATTTTGTGATGCATTTTAAATTTACGGAAATATTGCAAGCTGTTGCTTTGTTGGTAAGTAGTTTGGAGACTAATACACAATTTACCAAGACAAGCTATAAAGTGGAGTTACATGGGACTGAGTTAGTTTTTCCCATGCCAGCATATAGCTATGATTCTGTATTGCCCTTTGCCCACGGAGCTTTGAATTTACTACCGTAGTATCAAGGTAAATCAATTAGGTGAAGCTTGGCAGAGCACATCATTGTTTTCATCACTAAAGCAAATGGTTTTACTGTTTTGTTAGGCTACATAACCTCATACAGTATACAGTACTTGGATCTGGTCAGATTTACTTTAACCAGGATTCTGGTTTTTATTCTTCCCAGAGATGGCAAATGTCCTTAGGATTTTCAGATAAAATAAATGGGCTTAGGCTTGATACTTGCATGCTTTCTTTCTGAAAAAAATCTTGGATGCTTTCATTGGTGCTCGTGCACAGATTAGTTCAGCATTCATGAATTGTCTGTTGCTGTAAACCCATATTTGATGACTCAGTTATTTATGCCTTTATCTTCTTTATAGTTCTTACATTTTAATTCACAGTAGGTATAGTGCAATATGTGATGGTTATTTTTCTTATGTTACCTGTTATTCATTGCATGTTGAACACTAAAAGTTCTATAATGTATACTAATTGCAGGTATACTCTATATAAGATATGTCACAATTGTTTCCTCAGAATATGACTACAACATCAAGAAAGAAGAAATATTTTATATTTGATACTATATTAGTTGTGAGGCATAACTTTATCTATGTGCTTTAGTATTAGGATTTTTATGTAGTTTTGTCACCTGTAAAATCTTGATTGTTGTTTGTATTTTCAGTTTCAGATGTTTGCCAGCCCAGCATTTATTTTTTATATTGCCATTTTTCAGCTTCATGTGTCAAAGCACAAAATTATCTTAAATGAGTGTCACTGGGATGTTAAAAATAGTCTTATCCAAATTTGAGGTGCTTTAAGGCTGGTCAAAAAGGTGAGAAACGGTTGATAGTATTGTATCATATTTTTCATAATGATACTGTCATATTGTGTTCTACAAAGTAAATAAGCATTAGATAGATAGATAGATAGATACTTTATTAATCCCAAGGGGAAATTCACATACTCCAGCAGCAAAAAATATTAAATTAAAGTTAGGTAGTAATCGAAGCAACATTTCAAGATAGATTACATGATGTTGAAAACGCTACTACATACAGTAACTGTAAGAGAACCGTGTATCAATGTAACCCACAGTGTGCGCTTTACAATCCCTCCTTGCCTGATTTATCCTGGCATATTCATACCAGACTTTAATCCATTTGTTATAATTTTTGTCTCAGGAACATGCAAGCTTATGATTTGACTAGTTGGAGCCTGCATTCTAATAAAAAGATATTCAGAATTTTTTTAATGTAATTTGTAAATACTTTTTGTTCAATTATAACACTTCAGCAGTTCTAATTTGTACATTTTACAGTGTGTGATGGAAAAGATTTTGTTGAAGAATATTTAATTCCATATGATGTACAGTGTGTGGTTTCTATAGATGTGAAACTGCAAATTGTCCTTTGAAAGACTTTGAAACAGGAAATAATTGCTTGGGGACTTTTGGGGCCTTGTCTAGAGTAGAATATACAACACCTTCTATCTTACTTTGGCAAAAGACTACAGCAATACATAAATCTCTTTCTGTTCAGTCTGGGATTTTTCACTCCACATATAGCACCATATACTGTACCTGGGACACTTCTGCAAAGACTAATAATTTTTATTCAACTGTTTTACAATTTACCAAATTCCTATGTTGTTTATAGACCTTTTACTATAATGTTAATTAAATATGTTCAGTTTTAAAGAAATAGGCTATAAAGGGCAACTATTTTCTTATTAAATATAAAGTTATTCATTTTTTTTCCTTAAACAGAAATAAATCATTAGCCACTTTTAAACCATCCTGAGGTATCCTTATAGACTTCCATACAAATATACTGTATATGAAAATATTGTATATGTTTGTTAGATATTAAGCAAAAAAACTACAAAACGTTTCAAACTTTTAAACAAACTAGTTCAGAAAGCTGCCTCTGTGGTAGGAGAGAAACTGGACAGCTTGGAAACTGTGGCAGATCAGAGAATGTTGTCTAGGCTTCGGTCTATTATTGAAAATGCTAATCACCCACTTCATAATGTTGTGGTTGGACAGAGGAGCGTTTTCAGCAGTAGACTGACTAGCATCAAGTGCTCCACTGAACGTCACAGGAAATCCTTCCTTCCCACAGCCATCAGACTCTATAACTCCTTTTCCGGTCACTCACCCACACTTTAAGCTATTACCGTTTTTCTTTATTGGATATCCAGGTACATTTTTTCAAGTACTTGAAATGGGCAACATACTATCTGTTCTTGTGCAATAAATTGTCTGCTCTTCATATGAGAATAACCTTATTCTCAAAATGTGCAACATTAACTTAAGGTGCAACACTCTGTACTTTACTTTGATACTTACATTTATTATACTTTATTTATATTTACATGATTACTTTTATACGTGCTCTTAGTGTAACATGTCCCTTGTCTGTTGTTAAGTTGTAACATAAGTAATTTCCTTCAGGATTAATAAAGTTTTCTGATTCTGAAATGCAAGACTTGAATAAACCAATCAGTGGATGAGCTCAATAGGTAAGAAGTATTAAGCTTCGTTTTATAATTAAATTAAAATAAAAATAGCTTTCAGTGGAAACCAATTTTGACACATTTGACCAATTCCAGTGGATTTTTTTTTCTTTTTAAATAAACTGTTCCTATGAGTTACTTGGGGGTGAAATTGTATGTGTGTGGTGGGGTTTAGTATTTCTGAGACAAAGATAAGTGACAGCTATAAGGAATGAATCAGGAAAAGTTTATAAGTGATTTAAAATAACTAAAATGACTTCTACAATTGCTCAACTATATTTTAAAATATACTTTATTGATTCTTTTACTTTCCTCTTTTTCCTGGTCATAGTAAAGGTAAACCAGAACCTGACCATAAAGACACAAAACAGTAGATAGCACTATATAAGATGCTATTTATCTAATAATTTGAAAGTCCTGTAGTACATTTATTATTTGTAGTTAACCTTATTTTGTGAAAGGAATTCTGAGTCATGTTTAGGAAATCTTTTATAGTTGGTATGAGTTTTCATCTTAATCAAGTTAACAATGTCATGCAAAGTTTTACTTACAATTTTTTTTGTTTTTTGTAATTTCTTCCTAATTACTGTTATGCATAAAATAAATCGGATGAATACTTTTAACATGTAAATAAACAAATACATTAATATGTTCAAAAAATGGAATAGATGCATTAGTAAACATAAAATCATTTTGATAGTCTGAGATTACTGACCTTAAAAAATCAAAGACTGGGTTTCATAGTGGCGTGGTGTTAGCATTTCTATTTGACAGCTACAGGGACCTGGGTTTGATTCCAGCACTGTCACGGTTTGTATGAAGTTTGCACATTTTCCGCTTGTCGGGGTTGGATTTTTTTTGATACTCGTGCATGTTAAGTTAATTGGAAACTCTAAAGTGGCTCAATATGAATTAGTATGTCTTGCAAAATAAACATCCCTCTGTTTGTAGTATCTGTCAAATTGTAAGTTACAAGGAAATATGAACACCAAGGAGTTTTCAGAATCACCTAGGAGTAAGGTAGTTAAAAGTAGTCTTAGTCAGGAGAGGGATATAAAAAAAAATCTAACATTAACAACAGCTCCGGAGCATGGTTGAGTAACAGTGTGTCAACAATATCCTGATTAGAGCATACACATGACCTAGGTAACATGGGTGTAAGAAATAAATCATCACTGTACTGGAAATGGGAAAGAATTTTATGAGATTTCTACATTATTTAGTAATTCAGTGGCAAAAGATATTTTGCTAAGATGAGACCAAAATAAAATATTCAGGTTTATGTGTTGTACTAGGGTAGGTATTTACTAGTCATTATCCAGCTATCACCATTCATGTCCTCAAACACAATGGAACCAAACATTAGAGAGGCTTGTTCACATTTTCAAAATTAATGGCAAAAATGATTGAATAAAGTAGAGTCATTTTTTACAGTAGTAATTGTTAGGGTGAAAATAATAAAGTATATCATAACAATGCCATAACTATTTCTAACCTTCCATAATTTAAATAAAGGTTCCCAGGACTTAAACACCTGACACCATCAGGTGCAAGGAATGATGTCCTGGTCCAATGCCATGCCCATTCAAATTCACCCTCACTTATAGTCAATATTCCTGTCTTTGGGATGTCAGAAGAAAAAAGAACTTTACACAGATGAGAGAGAACCTGCATCCTCCATTCAGACTGAAAATGGGTGTAAATTTTTAACCCAAGAAGATAGAATTATGATATAGTAGCATTAACCACTGCTCTACCATACTCTCCAAAAATGATATTTTATTATCAGGAAAATGACCTGAAGTTTAAAGCTAAATCCCAGCCTGCCAGTGTCACAGGACGAAACCATATTACTCTGGGTGGTCCAGTCAAATTCTTTTCCTGCAAAAAACATAAAAAACACTGTCGTTAGCTATACCAACCAAACCTGGCAAATGCCAGACTGTGCTACACACATGAATTGCCAAAAAAATCACTCGCTTGTTTATAGTTTTTAGAGACCTATACACCAAAACCCAGAGCTGTAAAGGTTTTTTTTTATTAAATACTAATGCAAAGTTTTTTGTTAATGGTATTTCTCAGCATTATATTTAATTCTAGAAGTTAATAGTCAATAAAACAGCAAATTTTACATAATTCATATGGGGAGAACATCAACCAGTTGCAGGGTCATAATCGTTTAAACTGTGCTTTGGAATACATTAAGAAAAATGTGCATTGCACAAAATTGCATTAGGTTTTAGATAAAGAACTGAAGGGCAGACATAATATATCAAGACAATATTAATATGTGATAGCTCTCCAACCCTCATCAGTCTAGACTAGAGTTATGCCAAGAGTTGTCTAATTTAGATACCTTGTGTGTCTCTTATATAACTGAAATGTACTTCTGTGAAGCCGTCATCATCTACAACATTTATTTCTATTGCTTGTTTTCATACCAGGTATATAGTTCAAAGTGCTTTACAAGAAAAAGGATAAATAATTAAGTAAAATGAAAAACACAAGTAGTAAATAAAATAAATAATGTAATCCTGCATAATACAGATATTTAAATTATAGAAATGGACTGTAAGTTGTTCTAAATATTTTATTTTTATAGAAAGCAATGCCTCATTATCAAAAACGCTTAAACACACAACTACACATATTCATGCATTCCCAGTCTAGTCATTAAGAAGACAGTTTTTGGATTTTAATAACACCTTCTTTTCTCAAGAACTCTGTATTGTATTAAGCTTATTTAAAACGTGGGCAACTCTGTTGCTGAAAGACAAATGATTGTTTTTTGAGTATGGCTTTGTGTGTATATATGTATGTGTGTGTGTGTTTACTCAGACAAACTAGAAAAACAATACATGTGCTGTCTATGTCTGACACTTTCAGTCTATCTTATTATGTTCTCAGTCATACTAATCTGAATGAGGTAATTAAAATTAATTTAATAAATTGTATCTTAGCCCATGAGAAAAACATCAGTCATGTCTATTGCCTAGTAGTAGTGTTTCATGAATTTGGGTGATCCTTAAACCAGTATAATTCATTTTGAAGGGGTGCAAGCTTTTAGATGCCTGAATTACTGAAAGCCTATTGCATAGACTTTAATAAAATAAATAAACAAGCTACCATGTTTTGAATCAATTCAACTTAAGTCTTTGCTAATTACAATTTTTTACTTAAATACAAAATCTAATCTAAATTTAAAATATTACAGAAAATGAACATTTATAAAAAGAAGATTGCTTTATATATTCATTTACTTTTCCTTTTTGTGTATATGTTCACATTTGTAATTTTGTTTATAAAAATTAACCATCAAAAGCTGATTTTTTTAATGCAACCATTTACTTCTTTAAAGAGAACATCCATTTGGAATAATGCCAGATTAGCACAGAAAAGAAGAAGAATGAGGAATATTAATAAATAGATCTGAACAGCTTGTGCTCATGGCAATTTGCTTCCTTGGCTTTTATAATGAAGCGTAATTCACTGAAGTCTTTTGAAAGTGTTTGGAAACCTCTTAAGTTTTATAAGCAGTACCTGACTGCAATAATCGATTTTATAGTTTTACCAGTATTTAGGCATTGCATACTTCATAGTTAGGAAGTTTAAAATGTGCATGTGTGTGTTCTAAATAAAGATACTTACACAGAGGAGCCTTTTCTCATAATAAGTCCTTGTTGCTAGCTTACTAGTCTTCCATATAAAAATATAAAAGCTTTATGAATGCCTCTTTGTCAGAATTTTTATCGTTTTATGAATTCAGGAAAACATAATGCATAATTTCACATCTTGTTTTTTGATGTTTTAACTTTTTCTTAGACATCATTTGTGTCTTCATAAATTAAACTATAATACCTTACTAATATATTCAGGCCATGATTTAAAAAGAAACATTAACAGCAAATGTGCATTGGATTATTCAAAGATTGGTTAATGTAATGATATGAAATTTCAAAATGAGAACACAAAGACTAACCATACCCTTTTTCAAGGTACTGTAGTTATTTTGAAAGAAGCAAACCACTATGTGAGAAGGAAAAGCCAGAGGAAGACAGCTGAAGTGAGCTGGTGGTGTTTGTGAGGAAACAGCTGTACAAAGGCTCAGGCTTCTTCTCTCATTTCTGTGAGTCAAAGAAAAAAAGCTCTTGCGTGCTAAGTGAGGTCAGCACAGCAGAGGTGTCTCATGTATGTGTTAACTGCCTAAATGTAACACTGCAGCTAAACTATGAGGATTAAACTACATCTACATATTGTGTTAATCCTTTCTGCTTTCCCACATACAATAAGTATAGTGACTCACTTCATAATGGCTTTTAAACCTGACTAATAGGGTCCTGTTAGTTTTTCTCCTTGTAATTAGTAGGCTTTACTAATCATGCTGTATATGCCTTTTTAGAAGGGAGGTCTTCTAAGAGTAATATGTATATTCTGAGATGGGGCCTCTCTGTCACTTAGTTTAAAAAAGATTCTATGGTTTAGTAATAGTTGGAGCTTACGGTTGCTGACAAAGGCTACATACCTTTGATTTTATATTCAAACATATTTGTTATTCAGCTGCTCATCACAATGCTTTAATCGATAACTAGAATTTAATTTGACAAATAACTCTGAATCATTACTTTGTCTTTCACATTTAACAAAAATCAGGCAAAATTCAATGTCTCCTCTCACTATTATCTCACTTAGGTAATGAGAGCTAGGTGCACGTAAACATGTGCAAATGATTTTGATCCTTTGCTCTTAAGCATAATGTGCTCATATTAAATGAGGGAAATGACATAGAGTAATTAGAAAAAAAATGTGTTTCTGTCTTGGAAATGTGGCAGTGCCATTACCTAACAATATTTATTATTCTATAATAAATATGAATATCTACAAAAGAAGAAAATTCCACTTTTGCCAATTAACCAAAAAGCAGTTGTGAAGATTCTGTGTGATACTCCTGAAAATCTCTGTGTTAACCATTTGGAATCTACAAACTCATCTTTATATGATGCATGGTTAATGAGTTCATCCCTAAGAAACCATTAAATAAGAATGGTTTTCATTGGAGGATAGTGAGGGAGGTACTCCTGCTCTCTGGGGAAAAAAAATATTTTGAGCTTTCCAAACAGCACCTGAATGAGACATAAGATGTCAAGATCAGCGTTAAAATTTTATGGGGGTGTGTTCACTTTTTTATGAGGCTGGTTAAGACTGTTATTAGGCATAGCCTGCTGAACAATGACCTTTGTAGCCCAGGGATTGTGGAGTTTGGATGAGCACTTCAAAATTCGCTGAATGTATATGGTATTAGGAGCAGATGATTGCTGGGAAAAATAATGAAGAAGGTCTAATGTTTGAGTATATTTTGTCTTTGTTTTTTTATCTTTTGTGTAAGTATTTTAATATATTACTGCAATTTTGGGACTATCTTTCTGTGATAAATGTGCCTTGTTAAGGTCTATATCTCAAACTTTGTTGATCCATGTAAAAAAAAAAAATCATTTCTTTTTCTCAATATGCTTACCTCAATAGAGGGACACAGGAACCTTTCCAAGTAGCTTCAGACACAAGGCATGAACTAAACTGAAAAGATGCAAGTCTATGATGTTTACTGACATGCTAACTCATACCACTTCATAATAAATGGCAAATCAACCTGTATGTCTTTTGAAACATGGGGACAAACAGGTGAGCTGTGAGAAAATCTATGTAGATATGGGAAGAAAGTGCAAAAACTATACACAGTGAATGGGATGGAAATAGAACTTGAACTACCAGGAACTTGCATCCATTATATTCAAACAGCAAACTAAAGTTTCACAATAACAGCATCAATCTTTAGAGTCAAAAACATTTTTTTTATTCTTTTAATTATTGAAAGCACTGCATGCTTTTAGTATATTTGAAAATATGTCAATTATTGTTCACAGTGCAGTATTTCCTCACCATTTTAACTCCGAGCACCACTAGGGTGCAGATAAAATAATTGTCCTTTGTGAGATGTTTTCCTCTTTGTTATCTGTGTGCTAATTAGAGCAGAAAACAGGATAAAGGCATATATCCCTTTACTTTTGTATGTAGAGTTATGAGACATATGCACAGTGGAAAGAAATCAAGAAAATTTACTTGCACAGAACTTTGCAGTCCTGCCTACTGTATATGGTGCTAGTGAAATCAGAATCACCCAATATATAAAAGCATTCTTGTAGAGTGTTCATTCGAAACAGTAGTGGGGCACTGTCTACTGTCATAATTTTGAAAAATATGTACAGTACATATTGATAATAGACACAGAGAGTGGAGAAAGAGTGAAATAATTATGACATGAATTATATAAAACAAAGAATGTGCTGCAGATTCATAGGGGCTCATATCTCGCTTGGTGTTTTTATGAAGAAGCAGATACCTTTTGAACAGACGTTTCCCCACAAATGTTATTGTAATCACAAATGATAGAATAAACAAGTCCCTCTGAAAAATGAGGCAATGGAAACTGCTTCTACTATTTGCTGAGTTACCAATATTCTTTTAAAAACCCAGGGAAGATAAGCAAACTAGACATAACCATAGCAGATTCTCAAACACATTAGATGTATAGTTTTAATTTGAATAATTGTCCACATGTAAGAGGAAACCTAGTACTGAAAAATAAAGAAATGTATTGGCATATTGAATGGGTATTACAAGGTTGAATAATTACAAGGAACAAAGCCACATTTAAAATACATTTACACCATAATGACAAAGAGAAAATGAAGGAAGTTGTTTCAGCTAAGGCTAATATGTATTTAATTGTTCACAATAATCAATATGCATTATTTAGGGAACTGCAAAGCAACAAAGCTGATCATTAGTTACACCTTTACTGAAATAGAAGTTCTGAATGGCTTCAAATGAATAATAGAGGAATGCATTAGAATGTGTCTAGTAAATACAATAGTGTGTTTTTTTTTTCTTTCCACAAAAAGCTTAAAAAAGGAGACCTTTAGGGAGAAGGCAGAAAGCTGAATAGAGGGCAGTCTGCAATTCTAGTCCAGCAACCTTTGATAGATGACATTTTAAGAAGAGTTTTACAGAGGTGTTTAGAAAGGAAAAAAGTTCAGTTCTGCATCAGCTGATTGTTGTGCATAAAAATTGTTCAGAAATTGGTTCTGAAAAAAAGAAGGGCATGTGAATATGGCATCCAAATGCTCAGCAGTGTGTGTTTATTAATTTTACTTTGAATGTAAACCCACACAATTAATGCCCATTGAGTGGTACAGTTATACAACTTGTGCACATTAAAAACAATATATTGCACTGTAATAGTTTTTAAAGCAAATGTGTTTTTGCACACCCTTAGTCAAACATACCATCATTTTATAAGGCTCATGGATAATGCATCAGCAGGCAAATCAAATAAATCAGTATGGCATCCCAAACTGTTGCTGTTAAAATTTCATCTCCAAATTGTAAACTAAGCAATTAGTACTATTCTCTAACCCACCAACTATAATCATGACTCTTGGCAAATTGTTGCCTTAGTTTAAGACAAATTACACTTTTAAATGAGAGATTTAATTTGAATACTGCATGATCATTTACTAAGGAAGATGTTTTTTTTATTGAAATGTGTTGAAGCCTGGATTTGGGCTGTTATCAGAGGCTTTAAGTCAGCTCATTGTATAATGATACTAGAGGTATCTCCAGATGAAAAAATGCTTACATATTTTATTTTGATCTATTTTATTATGTTAAGGTTTGTCATTTTATGTAAATATAAGGTGATAGAAAATTAACAGTTTGGCATTTTAGACAGTATTTTTCTATAAGTATACTTGTGTGTAATTATCTGGAAAATGTAACCCTAATAATGTGATTCTAACAGAACTTGCAATATATACCGGTAAGTGGTTCCTTAATGTAACTGGGTTCAGACAGTATGATACTAATAGAGCCTTTTTCATAACAATGGCATTATCTTTGATTTTATGCTGTTAGATAGATAGATACTTTATTAATCCCAAGGGGAAATTCACATACTCCAGCAGCAACATACTGATAAAGAACAATATTAAATTAAAGAGTGATAACAATGCAGATAACAACAACAATGTGCATCATCCTGCAGTTTTTGCACTACCTGTATGTGCTGTCTTCAAGGCAAGCAGATGATAAGGAACTTCTTAAAACTTGTACATTTGCATCAACTTCATTTCAAAGTATTTATACTTATTTTGTATATTTCTACTAAAATGTTAGTAACATGACACCTACTTCTTCCAGTTCACTCATTGGATGAATTTAACTGCAGTGTCCTAGATAAGTTCTTTTTTCAAAAAATATCTTTTCAGTTTTAATTTTTCTATCATTGAGATATAAAAAACACATATTGATAGCCAGTTGTGTGTGTATAACGATGTATCTTTTTACAGAAATATTTCTATCATTAAATATCACACTTTAAAAATAATGCATAAATGTTTCAACAAACATGGAAGTAATCAATAAGAAAGGCATTTAAACAGGTACAGGCACTAAATTATGTTAATTATGAGCGTCATGATTTTCCTGTTTTTATTGTTTATGTTACTTGTTATTCTTTACTTTTTCTTATGCTGTATTAATTTTTTGTTATGACCATGACATTACTGCATAAGGATTTAGGGGTTGCCAATTATTATGAGTGCTGCGAGTCAATAGGCGACCTTCCCATCTGTGGCCATGTAGTGTGTAGTGACATTGTTACTTCTGACGTGGGAGCACCTCTGTAATGACACGTGACATCATTGTGCAAGTTTATATTTAAGATGGCAGGGCTGTAAACCTGATATCCAAGCTTGTAGATGTTTTCTAAGACAATTATTCTTTTGGTTGGAAGTTTAAATAGGGAAATGATCTTATAGCTTGGCGTGACAATTCTTGACTAAGGTTTTTGACTCTTGATTTTTTTTTTTTTTTTTTTTGCTCTTTCTGGGGTTTTAAATTTTTTTTTTTTTTTTTGGTCACATTTAATGTTGCATGTTAATGTTGTTAATACATATTTATATGTTTTGGGCTGCACGCTTATAACAATGAGTTGCCATCTGGCTTCTTAAGAAAATTGAATGTGTACTACTGTACCATATTGACTAATAAGTACAGGTGAGGTCAGAGGAAATTCAAAGGTAGAAAATTATGTTTCAGTTTTGGTGATGCTCTATGTGTAACAGAAATATTAATGAAAAAACCTGGATAGATGTCTAATGGATGGGCTTCAGTATTCTGAAAGAGAACCATCATTGTTTAAAAAAATGCTAATACTCTCTGTCCAACATTATTGATTTCTTAGTAGAGGTTAATGAATATAGTAGCTGTGAAGACAGCTTGAAATGTAATTTTCATGGATTGTCAAGAGGTATTTCATCTAGGGCTACATGAGAATTTCTTCGTTAAAAAGCACCAGTGGAGATAATGGAGAATATTAAAAGAAGGTTCTGGCTGAGGTGCTGAAAGCAGTGTGATTGTTAAGAGTCATATAAGTTGTCTGTAATGCAGCTCTGTAGATGTAAATATTAGAGCTTTATAATTCTTTATTTATATGAATGGTTGTGTGGCATATATTGGACCTGAGATATTGCAGCTTACCATTATCATAAATGGTTGGAGGCTGGTCTGAAGTAGTGTAGTATAGGACATACAGAGAGGGAATACAATCGAGGAAACTGAAATTGTGGAGCTGCGTTCCCACTTTGTAGAGTGACAGGCTAGTTTGAAGGCAGGTGGGATTTTTATTTATGCAGTACAGTATTATGACAAGAGCAGAACAGAGATGAAAAGAGATGATGTTTAATATATGTAAACTACTTTTTAATTACAATTGGTCACTGCACTTATAAAGAAATCATTACCTCTTATGATTAAACTATTTAACATTCATATTCAACAAAAAAATTGAATATGTTTATTTTTGAAAGAATAACAATATGTAGTAAACTAAGAGAAGTCCTTACATTTGTGAAAGATATACAGTAAATATGAAATTACTCTTCCGAGAACTGTTGTTTAGAACCTGAGCATTTTAAGCATATACTTAAAATGCAATTACTTTTTTAGTCTGCCAGCAGGCAAGTTGTAATCTATTTTTTCTTAGACTCTTCAAATTTTTACAGGTTTTTCATTGTATTATTTATTTTTTCTTATGTTCATATTAAAACTAAAAGATGAAGACATAATCAACGAAATGCTAATCTAGAATTTAGCTTTTCACTGCAAGAGTCTTAACTGTTTAATGGAATAAGAAAAAGATTAAGTTAGCACTGCCTGATGTAAGTATACTTTTTATGTAAAAGTAAATGACATTTCACCCATTCTGTTATTTATAGTATGCCTGCAGATTTATTTGCATTTCTGAAAGAATATATACTTGAACAAACCTAAATATGTAGATAACAGCCATTCTGAATCCCACATATTTCAATTCAGGATCTCTGGGGTAAGAGCATATATCAGCAGCATCTAGTGCAGGGGTAGTCAATTGTGATTTAAGGAAGTCCGGATAGAGAAAATTTCCTCATGTACAGGTCCGCAGCATCATCATGTTTAAGTTGCATTAGTCAGTCAGTCAGTCATTTTCCATCCCGCTGTATCCTAACACAGGGTCACGGGGGTCTGCTGGAGCCAATCCCAGCCAACACAGTGCGCAAGGCAGGAACAAATCCCCAGGCAGGGCGCCAGCCCACCACAGGACGCACACACACACACACATTCACACACCAAGCACACACTAGGGACAATTTAGGACTGCCAATGCACCTAACCTGCATGTCTTTGGACTGTGGGAGGAAACCGGAGCACCCGGAGGAAACCCACGCAGACACAGGGCGAACATGCAAACTCCACTCAGAGAGGACCCGGGAAGCAAACCCAGGTCTCCTTACTGCCAGGCAGCAGCGCTACCACTGCGCCACCCAAGTTGCATTATAATGTAGTTACACATTACAATTAATTTATATCTATTGAATTAGCATTGCCATTGTATCATTATCTGCACTGTGTGAAGTCAATGACTCAAATCAAATGAAGAAAGCTATAATTCAATGCCATTTCAACAACATTTATTTTCAGTACAACTCTGGACTCTGGAGGGCTACATACAATAATAAATAAAATAAATAAGAAAAAATAAAGAACAAAAGTAAAAGCAAAGTAAATCTGACATTCAGCTGACAATTATAAATAATAAGTACTTTCATAAAATATATAAGAGTTTTTAATATGTGCACAACTGAACAGGCTTAACCAGTGTCACAGTAAATCTGAACATCTTTAAATAACTGACCGTATCTTCCCCTCTTTCTTTCCCCTTGTAACCCGCTGCCTACTTTCTCTTGTTCAGTGAGACTACTGAGCTCTTGCTTGGTCTGCCAGGATTTTAAATCTGGGCTGGAATGGACTCAGTGCCATCCTCATGCATGTGTAAAGATTGTCATCACTGAATGTTTTTTTGTGACGTCCCAACATCCACGCATCTCTGAAGGAACACTCGTTAGTGAGTTGTTGGCCAGTAAATGAATGTGTTCAAATCCTCGTTGACTGATTGTTAGTTGGCTTTAAGATTGCTTATTTTCTGTAGCCTAACTGGCGAATTTAGTGGGTAACTTTTCTCAAATGTAATTGTGTGCTTAGTTTCATAGTGGTGTGTCACATTCCCTCTTAACCATTGCCACCGTCTCAGAGCAGATGAGACACAGCAGTTTTGAGCTCCCTACGGGAAGTATGAACATAAACACCTCAGTCCATTCTGGATTAAAAGCCCGGTTTTCAGTTTCAACCTTCCACCGCTGTTTCGCCACTTTTCTCTGTCTTGTCTTCTCACTCCTTTATATTTTTCTGTCCCTGTCACTGCCGCTGCCACAAGAGTGCCAGCTGTTTTCATGCAGAACGCAAGTTTTCTGCACCTCTATTCAGTGAAGGCCCGCCCTACTCTGCCTGTGATTGGCTGACATTTTTGCCTTCACTTTGACCAATCTCAGTCTTCATGCTTAAACTCAACCAACTTGAACCAACGAAGGCAACAAGTTCTGGCCAAACAGAGACATGTAGGAGGTCCCCTTCACTGAGTAGCGGTGCAGAAACACTGTCAGTTGCTGGTAAAAATGTAATCTCTGCTAGAACTAAATAAAACACAATAATATGTCTGTTCCGAGTCTGGGTCCGGACAGAACAAAGTCTGGGTCCACACCCGGACCGCGGTCCACCTATTAGTGACCTGTGATCTTGTGCAAAGCAGGAACCAGCTCTGGATGACAGTGCCAGTCCATCACAAGTGGGGGTGTGTACAAAGGGCAGGGATGTAATCAGTGCAAGCGTATGACCCCCTAGCCAACCCGCGGTGTAGCATATGCCGCATAATTATGTATTGATGGGTGAACACTTCCTGAACAACACAGTTGTCCAAATAGAAGTGAAAACAAAATCGAGCCCGGTGCATTCTTTAACTGCCTTGTAGTGCAGTGGTAGTGTTGCTGCTTTGCAGTAAGGAGACTGTGCAAGATTTTGGGTTCGCTTCCCGGTTCCTCCCTGTGTGGATAGCGCTTTGAATACTGAAAACACCGGTATATCAATGTAATGAAGTATTATTATTCTTATGTGTCCAGCGCTCTCTCTCTCTCGCGCGCGCCTGTATGTGTGTGTGTGTGTGTCACTCGCTCGCTGCACGTGTTCCTGCAGGCATACCAGTAAGTGAATGAAAAGATGGAACTCTGGAGAGAGCAACATACAACTGTCTGTGATTGAACACTGGTTTTGGCAGATACATGCATATCTTTTTGAAAGTTTGACCCTGTGCCTTATTAATTGTCATCGCAAAGGCAAATCTAACAGGAAATTGTCTTCATGTTAAAGTAAAAGACAAATTATCTGCGACAAACAAACTGTTTTACACGCTGCATACCAACCCGCGGCGTACTATACGCCGCCTAATCACGCTGCCTTTTTAATGTTTTTTAAACAGAGGGAAAAAAATGAACATTTGCAAAATCCGTAACGCTGCTTTTATTAAGTACAATGCACACGTGTTTAATTTGTCGGCCACTTTTTGCCAGCCGTCTTTTCTGGTTTGGGCTGCTTTTGCAGTGTTACCGCTTGTGCGTATTAAATCTTGAAATCCTTCGAGTCACTAATTAACTAACTAACACCCACATACCCAGCTTGTGTGAAAAAAATGCGCCCGTTCTTTCATCATTTTGTTGCAGCCTATCAAAGACTTGCTGATCATGTTTTCTAGACTCAATATACATTGGCTTTTCACTCAGTGCGGGGGCGCGCATTCATCTCAGATTATTTCATCCTGCTAGAATAATTTGCTACACGGCTGCGTTTGAAAAACCGACTTATCCCGGATGAGTTTCACCGGCATTAACGATTAGGAATCTGGTTGGAACAAAACCCTGCATCCACAGGGGTTCACCAGGACCGAGTTTGGGAAACTCTGTGAGGAGGGGTAGAGTTTCTGGGTGGGGCTTCGTTGTTCCTTTCCCATGGTTTTCGATGGTGGACGCGGTCGGGTGTTGTAACCGAAAAGAATAATGAAAAGTCAACGTGGCTCAGAGGTGCATGTGGACTCCTAGCACAAACGAAAGGGACTAACTGGGTGGTCGGTGAGTTTTTGCGTCCGGGCACATGAGCAGGCAGTGTGAATGCCTAGAGAGCAAGGGTAGATGTGGGCCGGGGAAAAAGGAGTGTTGGTGGGCGGGGAAACGTCTTCTATGTTCCTGCAGGACCATCTAAGAAGACACATGTTTGTCGCGGATGCGGTGGACGCTGGTCGGGGAATAAGGAGTGTTGATGGGCGGGGAAACGTTTTCCGTGTTCCTGCAGGACCATCTAAGAAGACGCATGTTTGTCGCGGATGCGAATTGCTGTATGTAGCGTGTAAAACAGTTTGCTATGGTGCACGCGGTCGTGCGTCGTAACCGAAAAGTCAACGTGGCTCAGAGGTGCATGTGTACTGTAGCACAGATGAACATAAATGACGGCGTTTTTTCCGAGTCGTCGCGTGGGCGTGGCTCTGCGAGTTGTCGTCGTATCCAATGGTCTTAGAGTTAGTGGGCATGGCTCCTTCCTGCGTGCGCCATTGGCGTCTTACTTGTCGGCGGTTTAGTGAATCCACGCCCCTTCTGGCGTGCTTTCTATGGGTGGCTACTTGTCGGCGGCTTAGTGAATTATATATATAGATATTGTAGCACATTTAATAGCACTATCAATAAGTGTTTTTCAAAGTAATGGTTATTAAACCTTTAACAAAAACTGGCATTCAGTACAAAGGAGTAAATCGTACAAATGCAGGGTACAATAAATTGACTTTTGGCATAGGCAAATGAAGAAATATATTTTTGAAGTGTCAAAAATTATTTATGAGATTTTTCTTTTCAGGTACATAATGGAAAAAGGTGTTGGTTTAGTGTGGAACCTAAACTGACTGCTGAAACTGAAGGTGCCTCCTTACAGGACATCCATAGACAGTTCCACAGTCTCGGGGCAAAAAAAAAAAAGCTGACTGTTAATTTCCTTTTTTATGGAATTAACTGAAGCAGATTTTGTTATGTTTGACTTTGGAACTTTGCAGTCATGAATGAAGTGGGTAAGAGCCAATGGTGAAGCCAAATGAGCGTAAGTTGAAACCAGTGGCATTTTATATCACTTTTGACATGCTTCCCCACCCCACCCCACCCTGAGCTGGGGAGTTTATGTAGTTATAGATGAAATGTCTATTGTCCTTCAATATTTTGCTGAAAAAAAATGTTCTTAGCCTGGTGTGACTACATTTTGCTTTTGTGAGACTCCAAACATTTCTGCTTTTCTGAATGGATGCATTATTGATATTGCTGTAATACTACAATTTCTTCAGAAAGGTAAGCATACAAATTTATTATTTGTATACATTCAATTCTGCTCTGTAAAACATGTCTCAAATTATTTTAGGTGTTGAAACAAGAGGCATATTTTTGATGATCCTTTATTGTGTAAGGAGTGTTTACGTATAGCCAGCTTATTGTACCTCCTGTTACTGTTGAATTATTTTATTATATAATGTATGTAAATTGTTCGGCCATAAATTGGTACTGTTCACGCACTGCTGCCTCATAGCTTCATGGAGTAAGATTTGATTTCCACTTCACTCATTCACTATGCGTAGTTTGCATGTTTTTGCTATGCCTGCCTGGAGTTTTCTACCATAGTCTAAAGATGCACAGTAATGAAAAGAGCATGTTTGGAAAATGAATGAATTGCTATTAGTGTGTAAATAATGCAGCAGATAGCCTTTCGTAGCACTTTGGGCCTTTGATCAATTACTGTTTAAGGTGCATTTGGTATAGACTTTGCAGGTCTCCTCCAGTGTTTGTATGGATTTCTCCTGGGTAATCTGGTTTCCTATCTCAGACCAAAGATGTGTTATTAGGTTGATAAGTGATTCTGTATACCCTGTGTTAATGTGTGAAAGTGCCCTGTAATAAAAGTACTGGTTTCAGTCTTGTGATTATCAGTTCGGCTGTTTGCTTCCCTTTTACACAACACTATACTGGAAGCAGCAGTTTTGAATGGCAAAGTAGTTGAACTTTGGAACATTGTTAAGTAATTACTTACACTTTCTTTATGCTGCAATACTACTCATTGAGCGTTAATTTTTTCTCTTATTTTCCTTTTGTTTAAGTACCCTCTTAGTGTTGCATGCTTTTATACTCAGCAGGATTGCTGTCTATTCTGAAAAAAATGACTGTAAGGGGAATATAACAAATTTTTACTTGTACCCATTTGCCATTTATGTGTATTGGTATAGTAAGGGTGTGACTAGACTGGACCCACAATTAAAATATTTTTCATTAGACATATTCCAGTTGAAGGAGCAATTTGAACATTAAATAAATTGTTTAAGAAATACTTACTCCAGATTACTGTGTTTCCCAAAAGCAAGAATCCACAAACAAATTCCCACCTCCATTTTGTTGTTAGTGGTAGAAATACAATTTCAGAAGATATTTGTGCTTTGCATGTTATATATTGTGACAGATGGCTGGGGCCCATGCCTGGCCGGGACGCCCCTTCACCACATCTGCCAGGGGGACAAGGGTGGGAAGCCCAGTATCTCCCCCTGGACGTTAGATGTCAGTTTCCCTGGGTTGCAGCAGTGCCTCGGACTCCCCCAGGACTTCATGGGGGTTGGAGTTCTGTGCAGCTCTGTGGGGTTCCGCAGGCGCCACCAGGGGGTGCTGCAACAGGAGCGGCTGGCCCCTTTTGGGCACTGGTTTCGCCTTACCCAGAAGTGCAGCTGGATGTCGATAATCAACCACCTGGAGCACTTCCGGGTACCCCAAAAAAGGGAGTCAGCGACCACTGCTTGGGGGCCAGAGTCAGGTGGAGGAGTGGTGGTGGAAGAGAGAGAAGTACTTTTGTGTGTTGTTTGTGCTTGGGACTGTGTATTGCCTGTGGGTCATGGGGAAGGCGTAGCCCACAGACGAAGAAAATAAACAGTATTTGTTTTATTTTACATGTGCCTTCCGTGTCCAATCTGTGTCGGGTCAGGTGCTATATAGCGTCATTCTTACTAATATATATATTTGCAGCTAGAGATCCACAAAGGTAGAAAAAAATGAATCGCATATCATAAAGTAGTTTTTTTCCTGGTCTGTGATACGGTTTGCATATTTGCAGCTGGAGATCCACAAAGGGAGAAAAAAATGAATCACGTATCATAAAGACCTTCTCTTCCATTCGTACAACCTCGGGCAAGAAGCCCTCCAATGTATTAGACGATGGGAAACTTTGGCAATCCGTGAAGCACACAGCTATGAAAAACTGCTATATATTGCCTTTGATTCTTGTAAGTCTAAGCATTATCCTCTGATGAAGACCCCTGGCAGGGGTTGAAAGCTCAGGAGTAAAAACTACTTTATGATACGTGATTCATTTTTTTGTCCCTTTGTGGATCTCCAGCTGCAAATATGCAAACCGTATCACAGAACTTCTCTTCCGTTCGTAAAAGCTTCGGGCAAGAAGCTCTCCAATTTATTAGTCGATGGGAAACATCGGCAATCCGTGAAGCACACAGCTATGAAAAACTGCTATATATTGCCTTTGATTCTTGTAAGTCTAAGCATTATCCTCTGATGAAGACCCCTGGCAGGGGATGAAAGCTCAGGAATAAAAACTACTTTATGATACGTGATTAATTTTTTTTCCCTTTGTGGATCTCCAGCTGCAAATATGCAAACTGTATCACAGACCTTCTCTTCCATATATATATATATGTGTGTATGTATGTATTTTTTTAAATAATGGGTAGATCATGGGTAGATCAAAAACACTGAAATATCAGGTAAACCATACCCTACAATAGTACTTGCAAATGGCATCGTGAAATATCTAAGCAGGTGTGAAGTGCATTTTCATACTATGAAGTGGGTTGCTTTGGACAATGCATTCAAGGTTTATTCTAAACTCCCTAAACTCTTGTTTGAAAACTTTGAAAAACTCTTTTAAGAAACATAGAATTTTTGCTGCTTTCTTTTTTTCAGTTGTCCCATATGCTTTAATGGTAATGTTAAAGACAGACTAAAATAAAACTGAGAATTTGTCATTATTTAATCTAGCATATCAAGTTTAAGTACCATTAAAGCCACAAATGTGGTACATTGCATTTTGGCCTGTTAAAAATGGAAAAGAGAAAACATGAAATGTTTGTTGTTGAGTTTTTTTTTCACACACACAAAAAGGAACACAAGGTTTTTGCTCAAGTGCGTGAAATAAAATTAAAGCTGACAGAGAGAAGAATATCTGGAAGTTGCAGCATTCCTATTCGTAAATAACCTTAAATTGATTTGTAATAATGTATCGAGGCTGATGGAAGCTGAGATTTTTTTTTTGGTACTATGCCGTAAATATAAAGACAGACAAAAAGCTAACAGATATCCATTAATGTGTACTGCTTTTCAGCTTATTGATCATAACGTGTTAAATGTCTGCAAGATTTGTTTATCATTAAGGATGCAGATCTTTTTTTATTTTTTAAGCTATTCTCGTCAGAACTTGTAGTCCATTTATGTAAAAAAGAACCACTTAACCTTTTAATGAATGGGTAATGCACATTGGTGAAATAAATGCACTGTTATTAAACACAAATATTTCATTTAAGGTAACCAGTGACTTAGGAAACATCAGGAATTTGAATTTTTTTTGTCAAATTATATGTAACTATTGATTTTTTTTGGATGCAAATTAAAATGCATCATAAGCTTCAGGTGACATTTATAATTAGGTTTATGGGCCTAGTAATGTATTAGTTACTTGCTAAAGTATAAATTATTGAATGCACTTGCTGACATAACAACAGCAAGTTGAAAGCAACTTGAAACAACTTCAAAGGATTAAAACATATTTATGAAAACAGAAAAGCAAAATGTGAACATAAATAACATTCACAAGCTCACCTAATCCAGTTCAGGGTGCTGGGAGGTCAAAAAGTATCCCAGTAGCATCAGGCACTAATCCATCACAGGCCCCACTTAGGCACACATCAACACTCACAAAGATTTTAATTTCCTCTTGAGGAAAAATAAAGTACATCTAATCAAATCTAATTTAATCCAATTTGGAATTGCCCATTAACCTAAACTACACATGTTTGGGGATGTAGAAAAAAGCTAGAGTACACATATGAAAATCCACTAAGACACTGAAAGAATGTGCTAAATCCACATAGATAGAAACTGGGTGTGGAATATGAACCCAGGATGCCGGAGCTGTGAAGCTGCAGTGCTAACCACTCCACCATCATGCTGCCCTGATTTAAATATTTAGCATTAAACAATTTAGGCACACCTAGACTATGTTGATTAATGGATTTACTTAAATGTTTTGTAAAGATTAAGAATATACAACTGGAGGCAACTTGTGTGGTTACCCTTTAATCCTCTCCACACTCTTCTCTGGATGTTTTACACTCTGTTTAAAGCTGTGCACCCAAATGTTTGTCTTAGCTGCTTGATTTATATCTGTTTTATGTTGTGCTACTGTACAGCCATCTTATTCACCAGAAAGATCACGAGAATGCCCAGAGAAAGCCAGTCAGCAAGAGACATACCCTGGCTTTTGCCCTAGCATGCACTCCATGGATGATTCTTTTAATTATGGCACAGGAATTTGCTGTATTTGTCTTTGCATAAAACTAAATGTTTTTGATGGCAAAAGCAAGCTGACATTATAAAAGAATTACAGTACATTCAGTATGTTTTGATTTGGTGCAACTAAGAGAATGAACGTCTCCAAAACACACCTTTAATCACTTTTTCCCATATTATTACCAAAGACATGCACTGCTGACTTGAACTACTGTATTTCAGATCTTTAAAGCTCCAAATGTTTACATAGCTAGCTCATTTAAAACAGTGCCTGTTCATTCAGTCCTCTTTTGTTGTGAACCAAGCTGGGAAGTGAATTTGGAAATGGGTACCTCACGGAGGGGAAAGTAAACATTACGTTGCTTGGTTGAGAATATGCTCTCAGTTGAATAGCTTTAGCTGGAATGGAGGTGTAGATTGGCAGAAATTAAAGCAGTGATGTAGGAAAAAAGCATTTGTTTTTATAGGTAAAATACTGGTTTCTTTGTATGAAGTGGTTATGGTTAGTCAGTGTATTAAAGGCAGAGAGAGGTTATCCAGTATTCAGACTTCTCTAGGTATACAGAATCTCGTGGGATTTTCAGATTACTGTCACTAACATTCCAAGAAACAAGCAGGCATGAGGAGCACAGAAAAGGTCTGGCACAGATTCAAGCACTGTCATTCCTGATTGGCTGAAAGAAATCCCAGAACAGGGAGGTCGGTTTCTTTCTCTCTCTCATGTGCTCAGTCTTTTTTTAATAATCTTAACGCCTCTGTGTTATCAGCTCTTCTGCTTTGTGTTCCTCGTCTTTCATTCTCTCCCAGACGCATAATATTTACACTCTAGGAATTAGATATACAGTTATACAGTAGTGCATAGGAGCAATTTTCCTACAGATTTCTTTTCTGACTTATTTGAAAAGGTCAAGTTTAAAGTGTAAATCTCTTTTAATATGTTTCTTTCCTTAAATGACTCATCTCAATGATGACCAGCAGCATTAAAAAAATCCCATCATTAATAAATTAAATACTTGTTTAAAATACAGCTTCATGAATGAGATAAAAACAAATCTAAATTAGAAGTTTATATTCTTTGTTTTTATGCAGTTACCCTATCAAATACAAATTTGAAAGGAGTTCTTCACACTGAAGGTTTAACTATATTGAGTCATATCTCTGGGGTTAAATGAAACAATGTGATTGAACAGGTTGCTATTTCTCCTGTACAGTTCTTGGTTGGGTTAGCAAATGATTTTGCTTCATTATAGACAGCAGTAATAATGGCTGTAGAAGCAGCACTGTCTGTAATTACTGTCTTCTCATTAAAAGTATAATCTGCATGTGCTTTTTGTAATGAAATCCTCAGGTTAGCGTAGTACGTCTATGATTGATATTGATTATATCTGCACCAGATTGCTTTACACACATTATTCGTGAAATTGCTTGCTGATAATGTTTAGCAAATGCAAATGCAGTATTTTAGCAGTGCTCAGTATATAGATGTCTGGTTTTTTTTCACCTGTCCATTCATCCATATTCTACACTGTTTTTTTACAATTCAGGGTTGCTCAGGGCTAGAGTCTATCCAGGATGCTTTAGTGAGAAGAGAATAAAACCAACAATAACAACATTTATTTCTATAGTACATTTCCACACAAAGAATATAGCTCCAAGTGCTTTACAAGATGTCAAAGAGAAATTTGCAAGAAAGGAAAAACAATAAAATTAGGTAAATAATAAGGAATAAGTAAAAAAAATCCTTATGAGTTTATTAAAACAGAAACATATAATTTGTAGAAAGGTAGCGTCCTTATATATAATATCGTATTGTAAGGTATTGCAGTTGAGTACAGTGGTAAGGTCAGTTGGCTAGGAGGACAGCAGAAACACAACAAAAAAAAAAACTGGACAAAAAATATAATCTGCATGGGTTCCAAGGCCAAAAGACTAACCATCCCCTACTTGGCATTCTACGTTAAGAAGCAACACTAGATAGGCTACCAGTCCATTGTGGGAACACACTTTCACTAGGCTAATTTGGTGTAACAGATATACCAAACTTTTGAATAAGGGATTAAAAATAGAGTGTGTGGAGAAAAGCTCTCAAAGACACAAGGACAACATACAGACTCACACAGGTAGTAAACCAAGTTAGGATTTAGATCCAGTGTCTTGGATACCACTTTTCCCCCTTGTCTCATTTTATATTCTGCTTAATACCTCAAATATGGTAGAATATGAACTGATATCAGTCTCAATTTTCAGTCAAAACTTTGATGAATATCAGCAATGTTTTCCAATACACATAAAGAGTGACTGTTCTGTAATTACATTTCCTCTCAGCCAAACATTTGATTTTTTTCTTCTTTGATTTCTGTTTTCTCTAAATATTTAATGCTTCAATGTTTATTTCAAATATTCATATCATATATTTCTTTATGCTGCTGTGTTATATCATGCAGAAAGAAATTAACAATTTGCACATCAAATGTTGTTGGTCATCATTTAAACTGACTGTAAACACAATGTTGTATTTGGGTCATGTAAATGCTGTGGGGTATTCTGCACTGCAGTAAGCTGATTGTTATTATCTTTGAAAAATTAGCAGGAATTCATAGGAAACTCTTATGATTCATATACATAGGATTTGTGACCGTAAGTCTTCGGGGTTGTTTGCTTTATTCTGCTTCCTTTAAAACAACTGTATACTTTAAATGTTTAGTTAAAAAGTGTTGTTTGTGAATTTAGCGGGTTAGCAAGCTTTCTCCAACAAATTATTCCATTTTAGTACAGTTACCAGTTTATTAGAAACCTTTCTGTTTACGATAGTGCCATTGTCTCTGAGCTCAATGGACGTTAGCAGGGGAAATCCTTTTAAACGTCTTAAAAGGTTCTACTTCAGCCACATCCCAGAGTTATATACATAATACTAGGGCCATGATCATTCATTGTCATCTTGTGGTTCTGTGATGATGTGGGTTGGCTTCACACTCCCAGTTGATTTCGGGAGCCTCTTGAACCTGCTACCGCCGATAACGTATTCAAAGGATGAGCCTAGCAGATGAGGACTGAAGAATGGAAGAAGCAGCAAGTGGGATAGGTGCCTGAATTTTAAAGAACCCACAACAGTCAATCTGGAAAGGGTCTTTGAAGCACTTTAAACTTTTTATGAACATGTATTTATTGTTTGTACTTGTCATTTTAAAGTTTTTCTTTTTATGTCCTGTTTGTACAAAGGGAGGCTTGTGTTTTCATTTTAAGGGATTGGTTTTAGTGCTTGTATTATTTATTCAGTTTAGTGCAGTGCGGGGCCATGCTGTGAACCTGGGCCACTAGGTGCACTGGGGTGGTTGTGGTATGGAGCCTTCCCACGCAAGTAGCTGCTTAAGTGGGGAGGTATACGTTATGGCAGGTCCACAGCTTGATAATCATGAGGCTGTTTTTAACAAATCTATAAGGGACCTGCTTGTGCTGGGGAGTGAAGCCGATGTGATCAATCTGCTGAGAAGATGGCAATCGCACCTGCAATCGCTCCAATGAAAGGGGGCAACAGAGCAGAGGTTAAAAGAAGGAAAGAGAAGCATGCAGGAAAATGGGAGAGAGAGCCATTGCAGGTACGAACAAGAGAGAGAGAGCGTGAACAAGAGGGCAGGCAGCTGTAAGGAGAGACCCTCAAGGGAGTGGCTGGCCACCACTCGGGACTATCACGGAGGATCTCTCCATTTGAGTAACGCAGGGAGCTGAACTGACTAGGTGGTGCAGATGGCTTGCCGCAGAATTCTAGGAGGGCAGCAGGGGCCGGTGAGGCCCCAGACTGGGAGCCGCTTTGTGAGCTCCTTGAGTCTGGATTGGGGTGACCTGTTGTAGCCATGGGGGTGCAGGGACCTGCCCCGTAGAAGGATGTCAGTGCCTATCGGATAGCTGTCGCCTTGGCTGCAAGGTCTGGTCAGGATAAGCTGACGAGATGGCCATTTTAAGGGATGGTACCTGGGCTCATGGTTTTTAAGGATAGTTTCTTGCACTGTGTTCATTTTAACTTTGTTTTAATGGATTTATTTATTGGAACTTTTAACCTTCACCTGCACCTTTTTGTTTTATGCGTTATTTATTTGATGACGAACATTTTGCACTGCACTTTTGGGCACTGTTTTGTTGAATTGTTTTAATTAAAGCACTGGAATACTTATGCATCTACCCTTTGCTTTATGTGTGAGTGTCCTCATCTGCCTGTTCATCCCTCAGATATGATGCAGGCGGTGTCAGGTTCAAGAGGCTCCTGGAGGGAACCGGTAGCGTGGAGCTAACCCACACCATCACAGGTCCCTGTACCCTTACAGTATACAAAATTGAAGGGAGCTATACTCACAGCTGCATCTCTATGACATCTTTTTTCCAATTTCCAGAAAGACCTTTGTATTCCACTTCTTGGGATACCCAGTGGCACCTAGGTGTTCACAACCTAAGAATTGCTGCGAAGGAAAAAAATGAAATAGCTAGTAAATGAAACCAAGAGGTAAGATGAAGCAGTCTAAAATAGGCATACAGTAGGTCAAAAGCATGGAAAAGACAAAGAAAACTCCATCCATCCATTTTCCAACCCGCTGAATCCGAACACAGGGTCACAGGGGTCTGCTGGAGCCAATCCCAGCCAACACAGGGCACAAGGCAGGGAACCAATCCTGGGCAGGGTGCCAACCCACTGCAGGACACACACAAACACACCCACACACCAAGCACACACTAGGGCCAATTTAGAATCACCAATCCACCTAACCTGCATGTCTTCGGACTGTGGGAGGAAACCGGAGCACCCAGAGGAAACCCACGCGGACACGGGGAGAACATGCAAACTCCACGCAGGGAGGTCCCGGGAAGCGAACCCGGGTCTCCTAACTGCGAGGCAGCAGCGCTACCACTGCGCCACCGTGCCGCCCTACAAAGAAAACTAATTATCAAAATTCAAACAGGACAAAACAAAACTTGAAGTCAGGGAGCAAAGTGAAACATCAAAACCAAGGGCCCTGGTACTAACTAGAATTTATTTTTTCCTTGCTAAATGAGAAATATCTTTTATTGAATCTTTGATCCACCATGGAACGTCAGAGAATGTAATTTTTTAGAGGAAGCCCTAGTGATGTCACACTCGGTTGTGTGGAGTGAAAACATGACATTAAAATATTTTAATGATTGTTAAATTAATAATTACTGCCAAACAAAATATAGCAAAATGAAAAAAGAATCCACAAAACCAAAGAATCATCACACTAGGGGGGAGAACAGAAAGAGAATGATGCAGTCTTCTCAATAAAGTAGAACCTCTATATTTCCGGTTGTGTACCCCAATAGGCAATTCAAATGTTCCAGTGCATCAAAAAATCCTTGCTGTTATTCTATAATCCCCCATCCACTGTTCTTCTTGTAGTGTGTATGCTGCATATGGTGTGGCTACTGCTTTTTAGGAGATCACCATTTATTCCAGGTGCTGTTGGTTTTGCCATGAGGACTGATTTAGATAATTTATGTTAGGTGGAATGCCAAATGGGGCCTGGGCGGTCTCATGGCCTTGGAACCCCTGCAGATTTTATTTTTTTCGTCCAACCTTTTGGAGTTTTTTTTGTTTTTTCTGTCCTCCTGGCCATTGGACTTTACTTCATTCTCTGTTACTTAGTATTGCCTAATCTTATTTTTATATTTTTTTATTAACTTTTCTTTCTTCATCTTGTAAAGCACTTTGAGCTACGTCGTTTGTATGAAAATGTGCTATATAAATGAATGTTGTTGTTTTTGCCTCATTTTTCTGATGGAACCCTTGCGCTCGGGTCAGTTATTGGAGACCTCAATTTCTTTGCCTGACATCTAACTTTCTTTCTCACTCTATGTTTCCCCCTCCTTCTCCTCCTCCTCCTACTCCTCTTAACTGGAATCTGTCGTCTTCATTTTGGCCACGTTCCTAGACTATATTTTAGTTATCAAAAGTTAACTAACACAGCCTGTGTGAAGTTTTATCTTTTGGTGATGTAAAGGCTGAAAAGATATGCAGTTGCAGAAGTATCATTGTTTTTTGTATTACTTTTGTTTTTCTTTTTTTTATGAAAAGATCTATTTTCACTTGCTAATTAGGTCTTGTTATGGATGAAAAAGGTCTAACAGGATTTGTCTTGATTTCAGTATCTATATTAACAAAAACTGAAAATTCAGTAAGAGTATGTAGAATTTTAACGTAAATTGTACTGTATATTGTAACCTAGGGAATTTATTAAATATATTAATATATTTCAGGTTGAAAGGGAAAAAAAGAACACAAAAAGCAGTGAAAATAGTAGTATAGTAACCTGAAATTATTATTTGCATGTACGACCAACAAGTAATACATCATCATTCTCTGGTGCCATGATACACAAGAATGTATTAAAATGCATAACTTCATGTTGTTTAATGTTAACAAAAATCAGCTTCCCAATGTACTCCTTAATTCTGTTTCCATAACATAATAACAGATTACAGTACAAGTAAAATCTGCAGCCCCTATGGGTCTAAAGTCACAGGAGCTACTATCTGTCCCAGTGATGTATTATAACACTGCACAACAATTTTTTTGAAAAGTTGCTTTCTGAAAAGTTTTTGCTGATTGTGACAGGTACCTTCTGGGTATGCACAAATATAGTTTTGGTTTTACTGCATCATGTAGGACCTCTGAGAAACAGACATTTATATGTTTACTGATAATAACGTATTTAGTCACGTTTGTGTTTCGCATAAGCTATTAAATTCAACAGAATTAAAAGTGTTTTGCTCCTGATTTTCTTTTGTATTCAATTTCTGGTGCATCACATTGCAGTGTCCAACAGTAGTCAGCAAGCATGGACGGATTCCAGTTGCCCTGGTATCGTTTCTCCATCATAGCAATGTCCCGGTGAAACCTTTCACCGTGTTCATCACTGAGAGCACCGAGATTTGCGGGGAAGAAGTCCAAATGTGAGTGGAGGAAATTAATCTTGAGTGACATGTTGCACTTCTTTGTCATGTATGCTTTGAGAAGTTTGTCTACAAGCTAAATGTAGTTTGGGGCTCTTTAATTGCCCAGAAAATTGTCAACAATGTCTTTGAAGGCTTTCCAGGCAATGTTTTCTGGCCCAACTAACAGATCTTCAAACCACTTGTCACTCATAACATGTCTGATCTGGGGGCCAACAAAAATGCCCTCTTTGATCTTGGCATCAGTTATTCTTGGGAACATCTTTCTTAAATAATGAAAATCTTTGCCTTCCTTGTTCAGTGCTTTCATGAAATTCTTCATGAGTCTCAGTTTTATGTGAAGAGGAGACGGGCCAACAAGCGATTCATGTGCCACATTTTTCTGTCCTGGAACTAACTTTTTATGGAGTGGCCAGTTCTGTCGAGAATAGTGCGACTCTTTGGCACGGCTGTCCCATTCACAGATGAAACAACAGTACTTTGTATAGCCGAGCTGCAGTCCTAGTAACAGAGCAACAACTTTAAGATCTCCACTGATATTCCAGTTGTATAGATAGTATTATATATACTGGACGTACTTCAGCAACAGTTCCATATTCTCATACTTTTCTTTCATGTGTGCTGCATAGCCAACAGGTACTGAAGGATAAACATTGCCATTGTGTAGCAGAACAGCTTTCAGGCTTAACATTGACAAATCAATGAAGAGACGCCACTCTTGTGGGTTGTGATCACAACCCAAGGTCAAGCACAATCCTTCAATGTAACAACAGAAACAGAGACTGTCGACTTGTGCAAAAAATGTGGTTATGTCATGATGTCGGCCTTGAAACACAGAAATTTTCGTACCTGGTGACAGCAAATGCCATTACTGCAGTCTTGAACCCAGCAGCTCGGCTTTTGCTTTTGACAGACCCAAATCTCTGAATCGTTCAATTCGGACTGTGTTATCAGATATGGATCGCCTAATGAGCACAATTCAAAATCCGGGTCAATGTCACTGTCACTGGTTTCGGAATTGGAAGACTGTCGTCATGTGGCACGGGTCTCATTGCTGAAGGCAGATGAGAATATTCAATTGACTTCATGTTTTTGGCAGAGAAACCAGACACATTAGTCAAACAGAAGTAACAGTCCATCACATGGTCTTTCTGTCCTCGCCATATCATCGGAACAGTAAATGGCATCATCTTTTGAGTGCCTCTGAGCCAGGCTCTCAGACTGACAGCACATGTCGCATAGCAAATGTGAGGTGTCCATTCCTTGTCTTGATCACCAATTTTGCAGCCGAAATACAGATGATAAGCTTTCTTCACAAGAGCACTCTTCCACTTTCTCTGAGGCGCAAGTGTATATTCGCCACAGATATAGCAGAATGTATCGCGGCTGTTACGACATTGACGAGACATATCGCTCGACACCAAAATGTCTATAGCATTAAACTTACTTACTGTTATATTGCTACAGATACTATACTTTACTATACTGATACTATACATACACACTGACTATCTATATTAACCAAATGAGCAAGATCGGTGTATGCAAGCCACCTTTATAGCATGCTGAGACAGTGTCAAGATCATTCAGACATGCCCAGGCATGCCCAGGATGTCAACTTCCACAGAACAGCTTCCAACCTGGCCTGATTCAATGCTGGACATGCCCAGGCTGCATAAACCGTTGTTGATAAGTCACTTACGGGAGCGAAAATGTTTGGATACAAATATAAGAAAAAATCATGACAAAACTGAAACGGTATGTAATGGGTAAATTTTGATGTGATATTCATGATCACCACCCAAAAATCTATAAGAAACACCCAACAGTGTTCAAGAAGCAAAAACTTTGTTGTGCAGTGAATCAGTCTGAAAATTTCCTCTCTTTCTTTCTGTAACCTGGTCTATCCTTACTTCTGAGTGTTTCTTTTTTTTTTTTGTCTGTTACAGCATGTCCCACCTCGGTGAGCCTGTTTGCTTGAGGTGGCATTAAAACCTGTCCCCGAGTCATTTCCACCAAGCTCTTAAATTACTCATTACTTATACAACAATGACACCAAGCTAGATCTTTTACTGCTGGTGCACCTGCTTCTTCTGGGAAACCCTTTCACTGCCTCACAATTTAATTTAGCAACTAGTCCATGCTTTCGAAATCTGGTATTCTGTTGCTGACCTCCATCTGCCAGTAGCTTTTCCAAACTTTCCCCAGCCATTCATGGCCTCATTCTCCTTTTATAAGAAGGATTGGAGATCATTGGCACCTGCTAAGTTTTCTGCCTTTTAATGTCCTGAGTGAATAATACCTTTTTGCTTCCAGGTTGTCCTCCTGTGTTTTTCAAATGAAGCTACAGGGCATACTGCTTCTTGGCAATACTCTTTCCTCTGACCTGGCATGTAACATGCATTATACCTGCTTGTGTCTCCTCTTTTTTTCCCTCTATCTCATTCTTAGGGTTTTGCTGGTGCCTGTCTATATTTGTTTTCTATTCCTGTTTGCCTACTTCTTCCCCTGCCCTCCAGATCACCCATCACAGCATGGATTTATATATGTGAAAGGAACATTTAAAAATAATTTCATGCTTAAAACAAAGGTAGAAACATAATGTGTGCACTGTTGATAATGTTTTAAATGTGTTAACACTTAATAAAGACATTTGTATATAAGGCATGTAAAATGCATAGCAGTTGCAGGACATGTGAACCCACATTTGTCAAATTAGAAGTAATCAATTAACCTAATTTGTATATCTTTGGATTGTGGGAGGAAAGCAAAATGTGGGGGGGAAATCTACACTAACATGGGGCAAATATTCAAGTTGTGCCCAGTGTATGAGTGACTGGGCAAGAATCTATTAATGAGCAGCAACTATGTTGCCATTCCATTTATTGAATTGTCATATTATGATTAGTGAATATAATTTTTCTTCAAATCTGTTTAGGCAGATTTGATATATTAGTTTGAAACATTTCACAACCACAAGAATTTTCTTAGGGCATCAGTAATGGCATCATAAGTAATATATTCATTACATGTGAGGCATAATTAAACACACTAAAATTCATGACATTTGTCAGTAACATGCAAATTGCTTGAAATAACATACTAAAAATAGACTGCTGATTTATCGTGATATTCACGGTAGCACTGAGATTCATATCATGTGCTTTAAATATGATCTTGATACTTATTAACGTCGTATCACTCTGATGTACTTATAAATCATAACTATTTGATAGCATATATTTTACTGTGGAGCTGAAGTATGATATTGCTGCAATGATGAACCTAAGATTAATTGGAGCATCTACCTAAAAGATAAGTTTAAGTCAGTCTTAGTGAGTATAACATGATAATGGCCTCCTTCCTTTCACATTGTTGTGGTCACGCTCATGCTTGAAAGCTTCTCCATAATACCTTACACTTTATTTACACTTTGTTCTTTTTATATTTGTTATTGTATTTGTATTTGTTTCCCATACATTCTATGTTTGTTAAAATCTCAATTGATTGTACACTAGATAACTGTCTAAATGTTTAGGCCTTTAGGCAGCTTTCTGAATTTGTTATAAGTGTTGATTAATTATTGAATTATTTAAAATTTGTCAAAATAAAAAAAATGTATATAATTCATGCACCTGGAACTACTCAGGCTGCTTGTCATTTGTGCATCTTGTTGATGCTTTTTGCTGCCTGTTTACCATAAAAGATGGGTTTACAAAATTAACGTGCGGCTTTAGTATAAAGTGGAAAAATTTGTCATTAAATGCACTTGGTCAGAGAAAAAAGTTGTCTTTGGTTTGATTTGCTGTGTGAAAAAGGCAATGTGGTTTTCTCACATATTGATCCAAAGCAATGAGGCATGATTAAATAAAGCAGACTTTTGATTGAATGTATGCTGTTCACAATCACTTAATTTTAATGCCAACTGCTTTTAGTTAGGGATCTGCTAAATTTATTACACTTGTTTATTGAAACATTTGTCTGTGGGCAAGCAAAACAAGTTGAAACCACATTCCTTTTAGACATGTACAGTTACCATTGTAATGTGTTCCTGAAAATGTGTCTTTAAGAATGGCTGAGTTCAGTTGAACATCAGCCAAATATGTTTCTGGGTACTTTCTGAGCATATATAATGATGCCTTGCAGCTGGTTCCTGTTAGTGCTTTATTAACATTTTTTAAAGGTGTCCTAACAACAAAAAAGGGTTTAAATGAAAAGCTCTTTGGTAGAGGGCATGGTCTATGTTATTTGATGATAAGCCATTTTCATGGGTTCTCTGAAATAACATTTACAACAGAGTTTAACTAAGGAACTTGTTGCCTTACATTAAGCTGTTTATATCCTAAAAGGCAATATCAAAGGCTAAGTACATGGAAAGTAGGAAATGTCCATAAAATGTAATCTGGGGCATACTTGTAAGTGATTAGGCCTCCAATTCAGCACAACAGGTCAGAATGGCTGTCTGTTTCTGTTCTTTGTGTTGTTGTTGTAGAATATTTCTACAGAAAAAGGTGTTTGGGGGACATTAAAGGATCAATTAAACCATAAGGCTTAAAGCAGTATTGACTAATGGCCAGGATTGCACATACTGCTAAGGCCTACAGTAAGTCCAGTTTATTTACGTCCATCATACCTGGCCACCCTGTTAGATCTGGAGCTTTCTTTTAGTTATGGAAGGATTGGTTTTACTGAAAGTTGACAACTGCTGTGGCTTTAAAGGGGCTTGAAGAGAGACACTTGAAAAGATTAATCATGTTCATAGTTAGGTAAATAAAAGATTGCATTAAGTTCTTGTTGAGATAGCAGTTATTTAGTATATTTTTACTCTGTCACTGTGTGTTTTGGAATGATAAATGCACTCATTGCAGATTGCAATAAGAAAATGTATATTTTTTTAAAGAAATTTTAAATTAATGCCATTATTAAAGTCTAGTATAATTTAAATCCACATTATAAAATAATTTTACATTAAAAATAAAAATTAGAATTAAGAAGTTATTCATCTGGAATTTATGAGTCTTTATAAAATATCTGTTTGGGATGGAAAATGTAGCCAAGTCATACAATTTACAGAATGGAAAGGAGAGGGAGGATATAGTACTGTATATAGCTTGGTGGACCAATATGGTAAATAAATTGTTTTTAGAAGATTACTTGGAAACCACCTAGATTGTTTTTTATATTGGTGGTTATTTTTGAATAATTTTGTCAGATAATACACAGATAGATTAGTGTGGAGAAGTGTCAAAATCTACTTAGATCTACTTGGCAGAAAGCTCTCTGTTTTCACCTATTTAGTAAATAGTTTATTGCTTTTTATCCATCATGTATTTAGTGGGACTAGGTAAAAATTTATTGCTGGAGACATTGTTATGTAATACATCCATCCATCCATCCATTTTCCAACCCGCTGAATCCGAACACAGGGTCACGGGGGTCTGCTGGAGCCAATCCCATCCAACACAGGGCACAAGGCAGGAACCAATCCCAGGCAGGGTGCCAACCCACCGCAGGACACACACACACACACACACACCAAGCACACACTAGAGCCAATTTGGAATCGCCAATCCACCTAACCTGCAAGTCTTTGGACTGTGGGAGGAAACCGGAGCGCCCGGAGGAAACCCACGCAGACACGGGGAGAACATGCAAACTCCATGCAGGGAGGACCCGGGAAGCGAACCCGGGTCTCCTAACTGCGAGACAGCAGCGCTACCACTGCGCCACCATGCCACCCTATGTAATACAGAGGACCCTAATTAAAGCCTTCTTTCTGGATTATAGGTTAGAATCCCATGCATGGGCATTACTTGAGTTGATTTTACTTGTTCTCCCATTCCTGGGTGGCTTTTCTTAGGTTAGTCTGTTTTTACTCACACATGTGCAATAGGGTAGTAGGGTAGGGTAGCTCAATGTGAGTGAAAATGGTTATGTGTGAGAACATGCATTTCAATGAACAGGCTGGTGACTTTTTCTGTAGAACTGTACAATATTGTGATCTACTTTTTAACAAATGTTGATATTTTGTCTTTGTAAAAGTACAATCTTAACTTTATCAAGTATATTAAGTATTGACTCCATACACATCTAATTCAATTGTGTACTAAGTTAGATAATGTTAGGTCATGTGAATTGCTCATGGTCACACATTGAGTCAGATTTATGGACTGAGGCAGTTTATTAATTTAACTATTTAGCCACTTCACCTTATTATTTACAAAAGCATTTGCACCTCTTTTTTTAGATGAAGTCCCAGTCGTTTTCGTATCTGGTGGGGACAGTCATCATTAAACTCCTGAGGACTGAGGAAATACATATTTTGTTCCATTTTATGAATTAATTCTAACAGACATTTCTCCTCTAGATTCAGTTAAATTCAAGTTATAGTAAACTTTTATCTGTCAGTATTTGACTTCTGGGTAATTAATGTAAGCCTAAATTTATTGCGTATCACTGAAACTGTGATATCTGAAATAAAGCAGATCTGTGTATGAGGATTTTGTCTCTGCTTTTGTGATAAATATTTTTAACTCTCTTTATTTTAATTCTAATTACATTTTACGGAAAGAACACACTCTAATATTTCATTGGACCTCCTTTAGCTTTGATTACGGCACGCATTCGCTGTGGCATTGTTTCGATAAGCTTCTGCAATGTCACAAGATTTAGTTCCATCCAGTGTTGCATTAATTTTTCACCAAGATCTTGCATGATGGGTGCATCACTTCATCTGCCTCTCTTCTTACCCTGATGCGCCCATCACTCTGGAACAGGGTAAATCTGGACTCATCAGACCACATGACCTTCTTCCATTGCTCCAGAGTCCAATCTTTATGTTCCCTACCAAATTGAAGCCTTTTTTTCTGGTTTGCCTCACTGATTAGTGGTTTTCTTATGGCTACACAGCTGTTCAGTCCCAATCCCTTGAGTTCCCTTCGCATTGTGCGTGTGGAAATGCTCTTATTTTCACTATTAAACATAGACCTGAGTTCTACTTTTGTTTTTCTTCGATTCGATTTCACCAAACGTTTAAGTGATCGCCGATCATGATCATTCAGGATTTTTTTCCGGCCACATTTCTTCCTCGAAGACGATGGGTTCCCACTATCCTTCCAGTTTTTAATAATGCGTTGGACAGTTCTTAACCCAATTTTAGTAGTTTCTGCAATCTCCTTAGATGTTTTCTCTGCTTGATGCATGCCAATGATTTGACCCTTCTCAAACAGACTAACATCTTTTCCACGACCACGAGATGTGTCTTTCGACATGATTGTTTAAGAAATGAGAAGCAACTCATTGCACCAATTGGGGTTAAATAACTTGTTGCCAGCTGAAAGATAATCGCCCATGCAGTAATTATCCAATAGGAGGCTCGTACCTATTTGCTTAGTTAAATCCAGGTGGAGACTTTTTTTTTGGCCAGGCAGTGTAAGTACTACTTATTTGTATCTGTTTTATATTATTTTCTTTAGCGTCTTTTAAGAAACTTCATTACATTTATTTTTGTAAACAAAGTTCTTTCAAATAAATTACTTAAGAGTTTCAGTGTAACAATTATCGTTAGTGAGCAGTGCCTTCAATCAGAGAGTTACAACTCCACACTACAGCATCTTCTGAGTCTATCACATTTGATTTCTGGCAGACCCTAAAATTATTCAAAGTGTGGCTTGCCAGTCACATTTTTTCTAATGAGACATTTTCATTAGTTTGTAATTAAGGTGATCGTCTGGTACTCCTTATGTTTTTTTTGAATATGACAGCTTGGTGGCTCAAAATCTGAAAGAAGTATTTAGTTCTTCTATTAGTTTTACAGTCCTTTGCTTTCAAATATTTTGAATGGGAAGTGCACAACACTATGAACAGATGTGTGCTCGTATGTTTACCACACTAAAAATTATTATAGCTATTTGTGGGTGAATATATGTGTATATTCTAAGAAAATAGTAAGGTTAATATTGTTTTACAAGTAAGGCCTAGCTATCTTTTTATCAATATCATAACATTTTAAGTCACAATTTAGGATTTCAATTTTTCTTTGAGGTTATGTTAAATTGTTTAGCTAAGACATTTCTTATAGGACTTTTAGGATTTCAAATGTTAGGAAGTACCCTATCTACAACCTTTGTTCAGTTTTGAAAATTGTGTAAAGTAATTCAAATCTGGACCAATTCTAATTACACTGTTAGCTTTACTTTGACTCTCCGACCTCAGCTTGAAGATGAACTTTTGACCTTGGCTGTCCATGTGTCACTTTTCTTGTTTTCACCATATCCATGTCATCTCCTGTTTTAATATGAGGATATGCCTCAGAATGTAGTTGTTCATCAACCAAAAATTTAAATTTTAACCTTGCTTTAGACAGAAGACAACTCAACTAAAGGTGGAGAATAAATAGACTTGTAAAGATTTGCATTCACTTTATGGATGGCAGACAGATGCGTCTTTTGTTTGTGGTTTTCCTGTCTTGCTAATTTTCTATCTCTGTTACAAAGCCCATCTGTTTAAAACAAACAAACAAAAAATTATAAGTAGTATACAGTACTCTGTGTACTTTTTATTTTAACTCTGTTGGCATTAAATTAGTCCCATATAGTTGAAAATCATTGTGTAAGTATGCCTTTTGATGATGTAGTGGACATAATGGATGGAGGATAGATTACCCAGCCTGGTGGCCCTCATAATGGATGGATAACATCAGTAGATGGAAATCCTGGCCAGAATGGTTGGTTTTCCCTTTCATTGTCAGGATGATATAATGGAAGGGCAAGTGGTGACTATCTCCTAGGGATGCATGTTCCCTCAGTATTCCAGATTGCAGTATCTCTCTGGCATAGCTTCCTTTTGGACACCCTCAGGGCTCCATGGGAGTTTTAGTTTTGGCTGGCAGCCCTGGTGCGGTCCTTGGGGTCTGCTAGAGAGTGCTGTTTGGAGGAGGCACTGCTATCAGATGAAGACTCTGCTTAACCCAGAAGTGCTTTTTTGCTACAGTGCTGACACAACGGAAGTACTTCTGGGTCCATGTTAAAAGAAGCCTTCTACCTCATCCAAGTGAGTCAGAGTCAAGAGTGAAAGAAGGTGACTCTCACATGGGGAGGTTTAGAGGAAGGAAGAAAGAGAAGCAGATTTACATTATGCTGAGTTTGAGAAAGAAGCTTTTTTTTAAGTTGCTTACTTCAATAAAGAAATAGTTTATTTGAACCCAGAACTGTCTTTGTCCTGGATGTGCCTGTGGTTTGAGGCTCGTTTACAAATATTCAAGGACAGGAAGTGTTTTCCAGCTCGGAATTGACATACTATCACTATTTTATAGCATTTTCCAAAGCTCCACTAAAACACTTCTTCAGATATAGCTAGAAACATTTTTCAAACTACTGTGATTTATGGGTGATTAAATTATATTAACTAGATTGCCATATTGTTTATTACTATTCCAAAATGTTATTTCTTTGTAAATTTGCTAGAAACTGTCATTTGTTGTTGTGAGTCCCCTAAAATCTAATGCTTTGTATTTTCTTTGAGCTTGTTGTCATCAAGAATGGTGTAGAAAAATGTTAGAGGATAAGAGGATCAATTGATCAGTTGATATTACTCAATCAATTAATTAGTTATTGATTTTGTCTTTGGGTATACCATTAATTAATTACACAATTTGCTATGGCCCCCACTTATGTTCCTTACCTTCCTCTGTAGATCTCAGCCTTTAGATGCATATCATGGTAACTGAAGCACATTTGTTTTTAGAAGTATAATAATACAATGTATTATATAAAGGCAAAAATTATAAAAATATGATTACAGTAATCCCTCCTCCATCGCGAGGGTTGCGTTCCAGAACCCCCCACGAAAGGTGAAAATCCGCGAAGTAAAAACCATATGTTCATATGGTTATTGTTATATATTTTAAGCCCTTATAAACTCTCCCACACTATTATAAACATTTCCCGCACAATTATACAGCACAAACCCTTTGTATTCTCTTAGATATTAGGTAAGATTCATTGAAATTATGTATGTAAACACAGTTTATATACAGTAAAACCTAAATATTATTTTAAAGATATTGAGCGTCTCCGATATCACATATGTTACAGCTATTACGACAGGCAGGCCACCAGCAACAAATACGTACAATGCAAGAAAAATTGTATGCAGTAAAATGTGTGTACAGTGACACTAAACTATGTACATGTAATAAGTACTGTACGTAGATAATTAATTATGGTTACTCACCAACAATGACACGACGACTTGTCCGATAACGATGAGTTTAATTTTACTGCACAACAAAGGATAGCGTTACAGCTCTTCTAAAGGAGCCTCTTCAGGCGACTGTGTAGCACCTCCGTTGTTCTTCTTCCAGCACTCTTCAATCCAAATCCCTAAACCAGATTCCATCCAGACTACTGCCTTATCACGTCCACTTACAACTCGTTTTGCACCCTGGTTAAAGGACACTGCGGCCGTAGATCTTATATGCTTTTCCTCCTTTTTAAATAAAAAGAATCGTGGACTCATTGATGCCGTAATGGTGTCCTGCAGCGCTGTAGCTGTTCCCTTCCTTCAACATATCCAAAACTTTTACCTTTTCTGCAATCATTTACATCTTCTGTTGGCGCTTGGACACGACCTCTGAAGCAGTAGCAGGAGCACGTTAATGCTGAATGAGTGAGATGAGACTTCCTGGTTAATGCAGCTCTCCGTCGCTGAGCCAATCAGCAGCACACAGGAACTTAACTGCGTGCTCTGATTGGGTAGCTTCTCAGCCATCCGCCAATAGCATCTCTTGTATGAAATCAACTGGGCAAACCAACTGAGGAAGCAAGTACCAGAAGTAAAAAGACCCATTGTCCGCAGAAACCCGTGAAGCAGCGAAAAATCAGAGTTCTATATTTAGATATGCTTACATATAAAATCCGCGATAGAGTGAAGCCACGAAAGTCGAAGCGCGATATTATGTATTAAATAAAACTCCTGAAATATATTGTGAGCACGGAGGCTGTTAGCACCCCTAGAGGATACGGCTGCTCCTCAAAAAACGCTGAAAGACTACCTGCACATTGCTGCCATCCTTGCTGGGCTTACATATGGCTGCTTTGTCTAGCGATATGCTTCCTGCACGGTGCTTCGCATATTTAAAAGATCAAACAGCACATATTGATTTTTGATTGTCAGAGCAAGAGAGAGAGAATAGGAAATATTCTCTGCTCCTGACGGAGGGGGTGTGAGCAGGGGGGCTGTTCGCACCCCTAGACAATACGGACGATCGTCTAAAAATGCTGAAAGATTATCTTCACATTGCTTCCTTCCGGCTTTGTCAAGCGACATGCTTCCTGCACGGTGCTTCGCATACTTCAAAGCTTGAACAGCACGTATTGATTTTTGATTGTTTATTTTTCTCTGTCTCTCTCTCTCTGACATTCTCTGCTCCTGACGGACGGGGTGTGAGCAGAGGGGCTGTTCGCACACTGGCCTAGAGGAAACGGATGCTCCTGTAAAAAATGCTGAAAGACTACTTTCACATTGCTGTCTTCCTTGCAGCTGCTTTATACGACGGTGCTTCGCATACTTACAGCCAAACAGCCCTATTGATTTTCGATTGTTTGCTTTTTTTCTCTATCTCTCTCTGACATTCTCTGCTCCTGATGCGCACTCCTTTGAAGAGGAAGATATGTTTGCATTCTTTTAATTGTGAGACGGAACTGTCATCTCTGTCTTGTCATGGAGCACAGTTTAAACTTTTGAAAAAGAGACAAATGTTTGTTTGCAGTGTTTGAATAAAGTTCCTGTCTCTCTACAACCTCCTGTGTTTCTGTGCAAATCTGTGACCCAAGCATGACAATATAAAAATAACCATATAAACATATGGTTTCTACTTTGCAGATTTTCACCTTTTGCGGGAGGTTCTGGAATGCAACCCCCGCGATTGAGGAGGGATTACTGTATGGTTTCTTTTCTCAGATAGGGCTAGGTCACTGTCATAGGGTACATGTCTGAAAAAGTAAATCTTAGAATTAGTTTAGTGTGTCCTGCTCCAGGACTCTACAGAGAGCTGCTTCCAGGGCCAAGGAAAGTTTTTTTCTGACTCTCTGATGCCAAGGAAAAAAAGAGATGCATGCACTTAGTTTTAAGGGAATCAGTAGCTTCTGGGTTTTGAATCAAGGCCCCTTCTAGTTATAAAACTAATTCCAGCTACAGATCCATGCACTGGTACATTGCGTTGCTGCACCCTCCACACGATGGAACAGCTCAGGATCCCGATTGGCAACCCCCCAGGCAGACACACGGTCCAGTCCCACCCTCCGGAAATGACCTTCTGTCTGTCGCAGCCAGGTGTTATGTGGGTGACCCCTTGGCCTGGTCCCCACCAATGAGGATCCTACGAGCTGGATCACCCTCTGGAAATTGCGCCACATGGTCGTAATGCTGTAACTGACGCTCCCTCACAATGCAAGTAATGTGCCTCATTCGGGATTCCATGAGCAACCGCTCATTCGACACAAAGTCAAACCAGTGGTACCCAAGGATTTTCCGAAGAGACACAGTAGCAAAGGAGTCCAGTCTTCATCTCAGGTCACTGGGTAGCGTCCATGTCTCGCAACCATATAGCAAGACAGGAAGCACCAGGACTATAAAGACTTGGACCTTTGTCCTTTTACATAGATATTGGGAGTGCCACACACCCCTTTCCAGTGACCTCATGACCCCCCACCATGCTCTCCCAATCCGACAACTGACTTCATAGGAAGAGTCACCAGAGAAATGAATGTCACTGCCGAGGTAAGTAAACCTCTTGACAAGGTCGACACTCTCTCCGCAGACAGACACACTGCTGATGGCTGTGCCCAAGAGGCCATTAAAGACCTGGATCTTGGTTTCTATCCAGGACACTCGCAAGCCCAGACACTCAGACTCCTCACTCAGTCTCTCAAGAGCCCCTGCTTATAGACGTGTTACAATAATCCCTCCTCCATCGCGGGGGTTGCGTTCCAGAGCCACCCGCGAAATAAGAAAATCCGCGAAGTAGAAACCATATGTTTATATGGTTATTTTTATATTGTCATGCTTGGGTCACAGATTTGTGCAGAAACACAGGAGGTTGTAGAGAGACAGGAACGTTATTCAAACACTGCAAACAAACATTTGTCTCTTTTTCAAAAGTTTAAACTGTGCTCCATGACAAGACAGAGATGACAGTTCCGTCTCACAATTAAAAGAATCCAAACATATCTTCCTCTTCAAAGGAGTGCCGTCAGGAGCAGTGACTGTCACAGAGATAGAGAGAAAAGCAAAAAAATCAATACGGCTGTTTGGCTTAAGTATGCGAAGCACCGCGGCACAAAGCTGTTGAAGGCGGCAGCTCACACCCCCTCCGTCAGGAGCAGGGAGAGAGAGAGAGAGAGAGAGAGACAGAGTTTGTTATTCAGTCAAAAATCAATACGTGCCCTTCGAGCTTTTAAGTATGCGATGCACTGTGCAGCATGTCGTTTCAGGAAGCAGCTGCACAAAAGATAGCAACGTGAAGATAATCTTTCAGCATTTTTAGACGAGCGTCCGTATCATCTAGGTGTGCGAACAGCCCCCCTGCTCAATCCCCATACGTCAGGATCACAGATAGTCAGCGCAAGAGAGAGAGAAAAGTAAGCAATCTAGCTTCTCAGCCATCTGCCAATAGCGTCCCTTGTATGAAATCAACTGGGCAAACCAACTGAGGAAGCATGTACCAGAAATTAAAAGACCCATTGTCCGCAGAAATCCGCGAACCAGCGAAAAATCCGCGATATATATTTAAATATGCTTGCATATAAAATCCGCGATGGAGTGAAGCCGCGAAAGGCGAAGCGCGATATAGTGAGGGATTACTGTATTTTGTCCATCAGAGTGAAAGGTGTCCAGTTTGCAATTTCAAGTTTAAAAATTGTTAACTTAGAAGTATTGCGTGAAGCAGTCTCTGCAGGAATGTCAGCTCATTCACGACTCACATCTCTTATTAACAAGTGAAAATTCAGAAAGCAAACTGATCAAATGTATCTAGAGCTGCAAGTTTTTTCAGCAACCTAAAAGGACTGCAGGTTGGAGCAGGGCAAATGGATTTCTGTAACTCTGTTAAATTTTTCCTTTTTCACAGAGAAAACCTTGTGTGCCACTGAAGGTCTAATGAAATGGAACAATGCTCACTTTGTCCTTCAATGACAATCTGTCCCAGAATTGGGTTTAAGACATCTAGCTGATCCACTTCAGTCTGTCTAATACTATAATTTAGATGTCCCTATATGTGTTGCTTTATTTTATGATTTGCCTAACATTTTTCTACTTTTCTTTTTGATCTTTTTTATGTTCTCAGGTATGTTTCAGAATGTGTTTTCTTTAGAATGTGTCTTTCTTTAGGCAGCAACATTTCATGCTACCTCAACCAGATATTTTCAAGATGTACTATTGTTGATATATTCCAGAATTATGTAAATTTCATATTCTTCTGACTGATTCTTCTTTAATATACACGTCTCTGAACAGTATAAACTTCTGGTTCATACAACTATCTTAATAATGTCCTTAAACTCCCTGTTCATCAGATTAGTCATACAGTTGTGCTGAATACTTCTTTGTTGTAATTTTAGTCTTCATCTCATCTTCACACTTTCTGTTTATTGAGATGTGCAAATCTACTACACCCTTTGAAACAAATGCTGTTTCACTTTTTCTTCTTTGTATCTGTCTACTGTGATAGATTTCTAATTTTTCTCTTTCTTTATCTCATCACTTTGTTACTTGTGCAAGCTGAATTCACATTATGAAGACTTTGAGGCTTCAGGCTTTTAAGAGCAAATCCTGCCCAGAGTTCAGTGCATGACACCCTACTCATCAGTCTGTTACACAGCAATGACTTTAAAAGGGCAGTTTGCAGTAGGTCATTAAACAGACTAAGAGGTGAACAGGGTGATGGTTTTCTGTCTGGTTTTTGAAGTAAAAAACTAGAGGTCACGTTATTTCAGATATATGAGAAGGGAAATGGATGGCTGGTTTTGAGAAAATAAATTGGGCGGTATGAAGAGGCATTACTCCATGTATTGTTAAGTTTAATGGCGCAGCAAGTTATTATTTCCTATATTCTCCTATTTTTCACTCTGCAGCCTTACGTAAATTTTCATCTGTGTATTCAGCAATTTCTACATCTAAAAAACACCAACGAAAAAAAATTTTCAGTTGCTCATTTTTATTTTTATGGAAGCACTCTGTCTTGGTAAAATACTTTAATGCACTTTAGAATCTGAATGGCATTGATTACTTTTTGTAATTGTGTTTGTATACAATACATAGAACTCATTCAAAAAGGTGATATGAAGGGAATACTTTGCTAGTTAATGGAATACAAAATGAGAAGGAACTTAATACTCTTGCATATAAGTGACACAGGTGAACATGCAGCATTTAGTGTGCTCAATTCATGCATGGTATATATGTAGCTGTCTCACACATTTTTAGGATTAGCTGTACATTTTTATATTAAATAAAAGATATGCCTTATAGAAATAGTTAATGACACAGATTCTCTAAACTCTATTCCTTATAATACAGAATAATTTGATATTTCAGAGATATGCAGATATATAAGTTCACCATGTCCTGGACTGTGGACTGTTGACCTGACAGATGGCACTCAGTGAGGCTACAAGACTGTCAGATATGGTGATCGGCAACACAGGGTCAGTAGGGGAGTTCACCACCTATTTTAGGTATATCTCCAGTTTAGATCATCTAAAGAAAAAAAGTTGACTCCTCTAAAATGGAGAGGAGGACTATAGAAAGAAGGTTGTGAGGAGATCGCTGAATGTTACAGAAAGGACTGCATGCTGTTTGTAATTAACAAGACAACATATTTTGTGGTATACCTACCAGCATTTCAAGAATCTTCCAAGGTGAGTCTCTATAACAGAAGAGGCTGTTGAGGTGCTGTAGTGATGAAGACTTATAAATACTTTTGAGGTTAACGTAAGCAGTAGACTGCAAAGGCCAGAATAAGTTTTCAATTTGAAGAAACTTGGGTCCTTTAACGTGTGAAAAAGATGCTTCAAATGTTCTACCAGTCAATAGTGGCTAGTGTACTTGACTAAACCCAGCCCTGGGGATGACAAGCACCTGATCAATGAGCTTCATTACAGCACTGACCCTGGACTCACTAGAGACAGTAGCAGAAAAGAGGATGAAGGCAAAATTGAGTAACATCATGTTAATGCTTCCTCTCTATGATGTGTTGTCCTGGACTATCTTTAGCTGCACACTCATTTCAATACACTGTGCTAATATGCACTGCTGGGATTTTTTGCTCATATTTATCAAGACTACATAATTCCGGTTTGCTTCATGCCTGTATTCACCTATGGTATGGTGTCCATTTTTTCTATAGATGTGGTGTTGTAAATTTTTCAGGGTTTTGCACTTATGCAATAGCTTGCACATTGCTTTTGTTTTTTATGTTTTTTTACTGTGATTTGCATGACTGCTGGAGTAAGTGAATTTCCCCTTGGAAGTCAATAAATATCTACCAATCTTTCTGTCAGTCTATGATATAGTGCCTTTCTTATCTAACTGTCTATCTTTGTGTTTCTCTAGAAATACCAGAGGCTGCTTACTGTTGGTTTAAACTGCTAATTAATAAACTCATAAAAATGTATTAAACCGTGGGTGTGCATGCCACCCTACACCACATTTACTGTTGCTAAGTAATATAACATGCAAAGCATGAACAGAGATGCTCAGTGTTGTTCTAACCTGTTTTGATGCCCTAGGCAAGTGCACAGTTTGCTGCTTCCCTGATATGTCCTAAATAAAACCTTGAATTAATCTGATATTAGGAATTTTGATATTAACGATTTATGCAAAAGAGGATCTATCAACATCTGAAGAAATTTGAACAATTACATTTTATTACATGCCATAGTACATAATGATATATTAAATACTGAACAAATACCAAATGCTAAGCTAATTTAGGGAATAGAGGGACTTTCAGGCCAGCCTCAGCATAGAGCAGAAGTCCAGAACCCTTCCGAAATCAGCCATTTGTCTTAAAGTAACAGTATTTTCTATCATATATCAATTAACCCATTTTATCTGATAAACTGGGAATAATTTAATTGTCACCAAAATGGTTAATGCCATCTGTGATACTGTAGATTTACTTTGTGAATTGTATGGCCTCTGAAAATGAGGTAAGCCTTTAATTTTATTGGTTATTATGAATGCGCTCCCTAATGATGAATGATTAATTGCATTTTTATTGTTATTGCAATAATTTATTTCTGTGGTAAAAATCAAATTGCTGCATCAAATATATATACCTGCGATAAACTTAATCTACAAGTAAATTAGGGAAGTAACTGAACTCATCAACTAAAAGGCTGAGAGTAGGGACTCCATGCTGCTGACACTCATAGCAAACAATTACGTCATATGCGTAAGAGGAGCATGGATATAGCTGAGATTGAAAATTATGGCTTAAAAGCAGAAGATTTGACCCCCAAACAAGCTAGCCAATCTGTCGTATGGCAGTATTTTTGATTTAAACAGGAGGGTCATTTGTAAATCATGTCAAGCAGAAGGGGCTTCTTTGAAGGTAAACACAACAAACCTGTTCCACCATTTCAAATACAATCACAAGAGCCCTACAAAAACTTGCCAATTCACTTCATTGACCATGACTTTGAATTAAAGACTTTGTGTTTACAGATGTCGTAGTTCCTTGAAGACCACAGTGGGGAAAATATACTTATGGGATTACGTGAGGCTTTGGCTTGCTGGTATTTATGTGAAGATGGGCTAGTGTATTTTACTACTAACAATGCAAAAAGTATGATCAAACCTACTGAAGTAAATGACTGGCCCAGACTTTGATGTTTTGGGTCCAAACTGTACCTAGCTATCTGGAAGTGTTTAATTTATTTCAGAAATTCTAGTAACACAGAGTAATGCATAGTTAAACATTTTATGTCTTACACAAGTTATATTTACCACATTTGACAGACACTTAGGGCAACTTAATGTGAGTGCTATGTAGTCATCCAGGTAAATGTTTCAAGCGCACTGGCAAACAGACCAGACTTGCTATCAAACTGGACTTCTGAGCTTGGGTCGAAGAAAGACAATAATCAGACATGTTCTCCAACTGTTTTCCTGAAGTGCACTGCTGCCCATTGTATGATATTGTGTGTAATTGCACCCCAATGCCAAAATGTTAAGTTTTGCTGCAATCTTATTTTATATTTTTTTTTATTTAGAATGTAGTGTACAGAATAATGCGCAATTATTGTGTTTTAGTAAACATGCAGATAATAATCAGAATTTATCATCTGTAATGGCAGCATGTACAATTGGTGATACTGCACAGTGCACAACCTTAATCTCTAATTTATCACTATCATTATCGCATCATCATCAAGTTTATCGTTCAGTGCAATATTTCCCAATATCGTGCAGCCTTAGTGCTCCCTTTTTTGACAATAAATTTTTGCTGAGTGATGGTTTAATTATTGTGACTTGAACTGAAACTATAGCAACCCATTATTTTTATTTATTTATTTTAATTTTTGCTTCAGACCAGCTGTCCTGAGCAGTATAATGTGCTATCCAGACTAAGGCTATGATTTCACATGGAAACAAGATTAATACTTATACACTGTTATGTTTGTATTTATTGTTGCTAACTGTTGGTGCTATCATTCAAAATATACACTTAAAAGTTTGCAGTGATATGTAAACTGTTGGGAGTTTTGTTTCTTTCCATTTATTTTTGTTTTTTTCTGAACATTCCCACATCTCTCATACCCTTACCAAATGTAATTTGATTGGTTTAAAGTCAGTCATTATAAAGTTTTGAACTAGAAAGGTTTTTAAGAGAACAGGCCATTCAGCCCAACAAAATTCTCCAATTGTATTCACCAATTTTCTCCAAAATAACATCGTCGAGTTTTGAAGCTTCCTAAAGTCCTGCTCTCTGCCACATTACTTGATAATTTGTTCACAGTGTCTATAGTTCTTTGCATGAAGGAAAAACTTGGTAACGTTTGTAGAAAGTTTACTTTTAACAGTCTGGAGACTGTGCATCGTCAACAAAGTCAAGCAAGTTTAGAGGCACTTTGTTTCCATTAATAATTCAATGCTACTTTATTATAGAAACTGCATAAAAACATTTAGAAACTTTAGAGTACACACTTTAAATTTTTTAAATTAGGTTAATTAGAGAAAAATGCAGGTTCTTCATTTCTCAGAAACAGCAAGAGATTGACCTGTGGTACCCACCCATGCAGGAGGAGCCATATTCACATGCTAATAAAATGTAAATTGGTCTCAGCCTCCACGGAGGAGCAAAGATGTAGAGTAGAACACTCACTTGATCATTATGCAGGTGATGCTTTCCCAAACCCGTTCTTGTGGAAACTGTGAGCCTCCGTTCCTAATCCAGTTCGGAATAGTACTTATAAAATTCACTTAGGATATCAGACTTTGTTTGGTGAGCTCAATTTGGCCCAGGCGAAAATGGTATTGCAGGCAGAGGGGCCCCATTGCCTTTTGAAATGAAGAAAAAAATATAGAACTGTATTTGTGTTGTGTACTGTATTGTCTATTTTTAAGGTGATCTTTTCTAACCAGGGCAAAGTAATAAGATTTTCCACTCATCTTAGGCTTTCACACACATATTGATTATGTTTTGAAAAATCATAATTCATTAAAATTGATTTTTATACAAATAAGCCACTCACACACCCAAAACTTTTATATTTGGCTAATTTGGTGTAATCAGTTCACAGTGAGATGCTGTTCACCTTTCCACAATGAATTCAAAGGAAGCTGTATGGTGCTATAACTCTTTCTGAGGTTTCAGTCAGCTTGCATTGCCCCACTCTCTAACTGAACATTCAAGAGTGAAATGAACAGGAGAATGTCCAAAGTATGAAGCTGAACTCATGATGCAGCGAATAAAATAAACATGTCACGACACAAATACTAATTTTATACTGAAGTTATGTAGCACACAGTGAAAAGATATAGTGTTTTTATTTTATTGTTGGATTTATTTATTTTCTTCATACATTTTTTTTCATGTAGAATTCAAAGCATATGAGCTACTTTCTTCTTTACTGTGCGGAAAATAAAACAAACTTATCATGAGACAAATAATATTTCATACTGAGCTTATAGAGCCCTGTGAAGGGCTACAATTGTTTTATATTTTATTTTATAAATGTACTTTGTGTGTGAATTGTTTTCCTATGTAGAGTTCAAATTCAGAAAAATTGCTATCTTTCTTTCTCTCGCAGTAGTACTTTATTTCTTACAAATATATATTGAATGTTGTGTATTTATTCTGTTTGTGTTTGTTGCTCTAAAATCAACAATCTGTTTTGCAATCCAGCACTGCCTGTCAGCTTTGTGTTCTTGATAATCCCGGGCGAGTTTGTTATGTGATCTTAGGAATGAATAGACCACCCCTTTATAGATATTCAACAGATAAACATCACTTCTCATTGTCAGCTTTTCTTGAAAAAGATTAGGGGCATTAGGAATAATAAAAAGGTTTTAGCAATTTTTTTGCCTTTCTGAGTGGATTAATCTTTCCTCGTGACTCATACCTTCTAGTCCTGGAATCAGTCTGGTCAATCTTCTCTGGTCTTTTTCTAGGACTGATGTCTCATTTTTGTAGAACAGACACCAAAACTCCATGTAGTAGTTCACGTGAGGCCTCATCATTGTGATGTATAGCTTAACCATGATATATTTTGACAGGCAGAATGGTGGCGTAGTGGTAGCGCTGCTGCCTCACAGCAAAAAGGCCAGGATTCACGTCCCGGGTCCTCCCAGTGTGGAGTTTGCATGTGTGTGCTTGGGTTTCTTCCGGTAGCTCCAAAGACATGAAGGTTAGGTGATACCAATATTATATGCATGTGTTATATCCTTGTGACGGACTTGTTCCCTGTCCAGGGTTTGTTCCTGCCTTGAGCCCTGTGCTAGCTAGAATAGGCTCCGGCAACCTCCGTGACCCTGTCCAGGACTAAGCAGGTTATAAAATGACTGAGTAGAAAACAATATATTTTGAATTGTTACTCAGCACATTGTGCTGTATAACCTAACATTCTGTTAGCCTTCTTAATGGCTTCTGTTTACTGTCTGGATGTTAACAGTGATCAATCCAATAAGATTCCGAGGTCCTTACTGATTAGGGGTACTTTCAAGTATTATGTATTATATTATGTATTCACACAATTTCTACATGTAATACCTTACATTTTCCATCCATCCATTATCCAACACTCTATATCCTAACTACAGGGTCATGGGAGCTGGAGCCAATCCCAGCCAACACAGGGCGCAAGACAGGAAAAAAACCCCGAGGAGGGCACCAGCCCACCGCAGGGCCCACACAGCCACACACCAAGCACACACTAGGGCCAATTTAGGATCTCCTATGCACCTAACCTGCATGTCTTTGGACTGTGGGAGGAAACCGGAGCACCTGGAGGAAACCCACGCAGACATGGGGAGAACATGCAAACTCCACCAGGGAGGACCCGGGAAGCTAACCCAGGTCCCCTAACTGCGAAGCAGCGCTGCGCCACCCTGCCACCCTTACCTTATATTTTCTTACAATAATTTTTGAATTTCCCTGTAAATTCATAAAGTTTATCTAATCTAATTAAATTTCTTTCATGACAAATCTGCTCAAGCCTATTGATTCAAATGATTCTAAATTATCTGCTATCCTACTTAGCTTGATATCTTTTGCAAGCATATCCAGCTTGTTGCATATATTCCTATGTGCGAAAGATGCGTGTTTTGAACCTTGTGAACAGAAGAGAGGCTTCTCTGTCTGGTGTCTTGTGTTTTACATATTAAAACAGAACGGAAAAGAGAAAATAAGGATTAAGACTGTGGCTCAACTCGTCACAGCTTAAACCCTTTGCACAGTACTGGCTTCATCAGGCAGCATGGTGTCTTTGGACCTCACAAGCAGAATGGATGTTCATTTGTCCGATGTGTCAAGATTTAAGTACCATGACAAAATAGGAAAAAGAAGAAAAAAAGGAATAGAATGCTGCATAACTCGCTGCAGCTGTTAACCTCTTGAGCAGTGCCAGATCTGTCATGCAGCACACCACTGGCAATTAGAAAAAGGGGCAAGCATGACTGTACTGAAAAGTGGTAACCTGGTCAGCAAAGTAGACATGGGCAGCAGTTTTCAGTCATATAATATGACATGGAGCAGTGATGAGATCAGTGACTGTGTTCGGCAAATATGATGTCTGTTTTAATGCTAGGGGTTATCCTCTTCTTCACATATTTCAACTTTAGAAAACGCAAATTTAGACTATTTGATATTTCACTGAATATTTTAAGACCCTCATAAAATCTTGATACACTTCATGGCTTCCATAACTGTTCCTTTACGTAAAGGCGCTATATAGATAAAATGAATTATTATTATTAAAATACTGAAATAATGTCTTTGGGACATTTTTGCTTTTTCTTCAATAATTTTCTGTAACTGTCATTTAGCTTCCCTAATATCCTTTTTAATGGTCGCCCTCATGCTTTCATGTACCCTATTTTTAACATTGAAGTTATTTGCCTTTTACACCTTGTACAGCTGTCTTTTTCCTTTGCATCTGTGTTGTACTCATCTCCATAGCTACTAGTTATCCATTTTTCTGTTACTGCTATATCATATAATAATCATGCTCAGCTACATACAACTCCAGCTCACTTGTTTTATTTTTGATACTCCTAGCATTCAAGTGAACAATTTTTCATGTACTACTTATTTTACTTTGACACTTTAACTTTCGGATATAAATTAAGTTACTATGTGTATTTTGTATTCCCTTCATGTAAAGCTCTAAACCTGGCCTAATTTCCCATTTATATAGTTTAAACAATCCTTGACTAACCTGCTCACGTCCCCAAAACATTGGTGCTCCTCCAGTTCAAATGTAACCTGTTATGGTATTTATAAAAATATTAGATTATATAGTAAGTATCTTTTGAGTTCACTATTTCAAGTACATTTTGTATCCTATGATAGTGACCATCACTGCAAAAATGCTAACATGATAGATTGAGAAATTATTAAACATTTAAAAGACATTCATACAAAAGGATTAAGTTAATGTCAACAAAGCTTCATGCTGTAACATGTAATAACTTTTTAGAGGCACAGTGCATCCTAGAGCTATTGATTATCCTCTCTGTAGTGTTTCACTCATGCCTTTATTTACTTAATTTTCCATCAGCAGGAGTTATAAATAACATTGTTGTCATAAGAGTATAGTTTTATAGTTTCCTAATGTTATTTTTTTCTATTAGCATGTGATTTTGAATAAAATGATGAGTGTTCTTTTATGATAAAAAGAAAATATTTATATAAAGTTTTGCACCTTTTCTTATGCTATGCGGTGTTTAGCTACAGCAAAAAGTGTAAATAATCTGAACAAATCAGTTATATCTGTTTTGTTTCACCTTTTCTTTCCTTCTAGGCATGCCAGGCTTATAAATATTTGGTGGTCAGTGCACCTTTCTGGTTAGTGTTCTACCAGTAAGACTGGGAATTTCTGTGAATTAGTAAAGAGTGGAAATTAAAGAGGGGAAATTGCATCATGTGGTGAATATGTTTTTGGGAAGTGTTCCTTGCTTGTATTTTTTCTATTTTGAGGATGTTGACAAAACACGTGTCTCCTTCACACATGGGTCTCTTTTTGTGTACCTAATGTTTTAACAAAATTGCTTTAGCAAGTTTACAACAGCTTTTGGGCAGCAGCCACTGAATCTGACCATGATTATAATTTGTTTCTCTCTTAGAATGGGCAGCAATGATGTACAGTACATTATAGGGCTTTAACTTACTTGCTTTGTCATATACACTAGCATATAGTTTAGATACAGTATATACTGCCATCTGACACTCTTGTAACACTTTCTGTAACTATAGCTAATGGCAATGATCTTCTGTAAAGCCCCCTTCACCCTTGTCTTCCAATCTATGTTGTACCTCACTAATCACAATTTAGGTTGTAAATATTTATATTTCAAAGTACATGTTGCAATCTGTTTTTTTTAATCTTCTGACACAATTTTTATTGCATTTGATTATTCTATCATTATAGGGGATGCTAAGTCAAAGTATCAGCAGATTAAGATCTCATCCATCCATCCCTTGACCCAGCTTTTTCAGTTTAGATGTGTAGGGAGCTGAAGCCTATTTGGCAATAACAGAGTCAAAACAGGCACCAACCATGGACGAAGTGCCAGTCTATATTAGGTAACACTAAAGCACATAACCACAAGAGTAAGATTTAATCAAATCACAATGCAAAAACAAATAATATAAGAAAAACCTGTATTGTGTACTGTACCCTGATTTTGAGCTGCTAATTACATAAGTGTTGATACGTTTTCACAAAATAGATTTCATTAATTTTTTTGTTAAAGAGTGAGACAGAGTTCAGTTCATGGAATAAGATCCCAGCCATGTATGTATCCATGTATCCCATCCCAAGTATGGCTGTACCAGTCATCCTATACAACTTTGGCATCATATTGTGGTCCTCTTCAGAGGTAAAAAACATGGACCGAAAGACCAGAAAAATCCACATGATGCATGGCCTTTTACGTCCGAAAGCAGATGTAGAATGTCACTACATCTCACAATGCCAAGGTGGCTGAGGACTGTTAGAGCTCGAGACAGAGGAGGAGGTTGAGATTGTTGGTCTGTGTGCGTAACTTGAGTGGACTAGCAGGCAGCTACTGCGAACACAGCTTTAAAACAACCAAGCTTTGCACGAGGGTGAGTCCATTGTGAAGACATGATAAAAAAGGTATGTGTGCCAAGCTTAGTCAGTGGACAAGACAATTCTCACAGACCATTCTATAATTGCCAATAGGTCAGACATTCTGTTCCATTACAAGAAGAGCAAGTTGTGCATTTTCATCAATGTGATGATCCCAGATGACAACATCTTGAGGAGGAGACACAGTAGATTCTCAAATATAAAGACATAAAGAATGAAGTCAGATTCATGAGAACAAGCTTGGCTCCAGTATTCATAGGCACACTGGGAACTATCAAGACCAGGTTCCAAGACCAAATGGACAAACTCCCATGTAAAGTTAGCACAAAAGAGACCCAGAAGATTGCATTCCTTGGTATGGCCTGCATTCTTCAACAAGTCATCATTTGAACAACAATCTGAATTCAAAGCCTAAGAGGTCTGGTTGACCACTGGCAAATGTACCAGGCTACCATGGAACGGTGAGGGGAGGGTATAATAATAATAATTCATGTATTTTAATATTGTAAATAACCTTGGTGAAAGTATTGTAAGTAAACTTGGATAAAGTGTCTGGCAAATACACAGAAAAAAAATCAACTAATTTATAACATTAATATTAATGTTTATTTTACATAGCTCATTTGATGTTTGTGTCTTATATATATTATCCAGCTGTCATGGGTGTACACTGGCATCTGTCATCTTGTCACTGTCTTTATGTATGATGCCACATTGTGTTAAGAAAACCACAATTGTGCCTGTGCCAACAAAATCTGCTATTTCTTGCCTGAATGACTGTTGGCCCGTTTCATTAGCCTCTGAGGTGATGGAGTGTCTGGAGAAACTGGCCCGACCCACATTAACTTCAATATCTCTGCTACCCTGAATCTGGTAGTTTGCATACCAGCGTAACAGATCTGTAGATGATGCCATCTCCCTATTCCTGAACACTGCTTTGAGACATCTGGGATGGAAAATCACCAATATCAGGGTGCTGTTCATTGACTATAGCTCTGCTCCAACACTATTGTGTCCTCCAGTCTGGGTGTTTGATTTCCTGATAAATAGACCCCAGTCAGTGATGATTGTCAAAAATAACTCGTCAATGCTGTTTACCAATACCAGTGTTCCACAGTGCTTCTGTCTCAGCACACTGCCGTACAGTTTATTCACTTATGCCTGTGTAATAGAGCATGAGGAAAACATCATCATCCAGACAACACCACAGTTACTGACCTCATCAGTGACAAAATTTGAGGCTGCCTATAGGAGGGAGATAAAAGACCTGACTGTATGGTGCCATAAGAACAACCTCTCCTTGAATGTTGACAAAACAGAGATGATCATTGTTGACTTCAAAAGAACAAAGGTAGTCACACTGCACTCCACATCAACGGCTCACTTGTCCAGACAGTTAGCACCTTCAGGTTCCTGGGTGTCTAGACTACCGACTTTCTTTTGTGGTCAGTCAACACTACCTGTATAGTCTGAGAAGGCTAAAGAGCTTTGGGGTGGGAACCAAAACAGTAGTGAAGTTTTACCACTGTACTATTGAAAGTATCCTGACCTGATGCATTACAGTGTGGTTTGGTAACCTGACTTGCCAGGATTGCAAATTCCTCCAAAGGACTCTTCACACAGCTTCTAAAATAATAGTGGATGACCTTTTACAGCTTTATATCATCTACTCAGCCAGATGTCTGAGAAGAGCTGAATCCACCATCTCTGATGACAGCCACCCAGCTCATCTGCTGTTTTCACTTCTGCCTTCTGGGAAGTGCTACTGAAGTCTCACCACTCACTCCACCCACTTCAGAAACAGATTCTTTCCCAGGCCATAAGTACACTGAACTCCCAGTAGCCTGATCCTACCTGCTGTGCACTGTGTACTGTGGTCACCTGTTGGTTTATGTATAATTGCACTACTGTATACGTTACTTTTTTATCCCTTATTTACTGTATGTTTTTACTTATTTGTTCTGTTTGTTTGTTTATTTATTTATCTATCTTCTGCTACCCTTATTTAATTTATTTTATTTACTGTATTTATACATTACCACAACTCTGGCATATCTCTACCTCTCTCTCTCAAATTATTAAACACACTATAACATATAGTGAAAAATATGTCAGATTAATTGCCTATACAGATGTAAATCCCAAAAGTGATCCTCTTAATACCTATGCTGTAACTACCAGCTCTTTAATTCAGTCAGGTATGTATTTTTCAAACTACTTTTTATGAATATATCTTAACATGTTGAACCTGTAGTTGTGAATGTAGAGTAAGAAGTGATGCAAACAAGTACACTTCATCAAAAGACCAATATTTTTAGGACTCAATCTTAGATCACAGGTAAAATTTCATTACAACGAATATCTTTACAACAAAATTTTCATTACAACGAAGTATTTTTATGGTCCCGACAGCTTCCCCATATGACACGAGTCTATAGAAATCTTGTTACTACGAAGTACATTCAGCAGATACTTTCATTATAACGATGTGCACAAAAGTTGCCAGTGAATTCGGAATTTTGCCAACGACACTGTCAACTTTCTTGAAAGACAGAGCAAAAAAAGTAGAAAAATCTCAGGTTGCAAACGTATGTGAACTGCTGCATTTGAAGATGTCGAAAAAGCCATTATTATGTGGTTCAGTGATGCTCATTCAAGAAACATTCCTATTAATGCGGTACTCATTCAAGAAAATGTGAAGCTTATAAACTCTCTTGGGACCTCCCCCAACTAGACAGCAAGCCGAAGAGCGTCCCGAAGTGTGATCTCCGGGTCTGTATGGGACAATAGCAGGCTCACAGATATGCTGCGTCTCTCCGCCAAAGTAAACAGAAAAGATCTCGATGGGTGATGCAAGGTTAGGAGCACGTAAATTGTAAATGCAGATACTGTAACAGGATTACTTGATCTCTGACCTGGCCACGATCCTGCCTGACTGCTGTGTCTGTGTATAGCAGAGTGGCAGATCACGCTACAATAAATAATTGTGCCGTTCCTGTTTCATGCTGAATAAAGCTGGTTTTGCTAAAGTTCTGAGACTAAGCCTTGTGTTTTGGGGTGCAAGACAGGGACTTATAGCGTGACCCGGATCTTTTACGATTTGCTTCTGTGACACTTCACTGCAGCAATGTGAGCCTCCTATTGCCCTGCCCCAGCAACGGACAAACAATCTTCCACAGATGCTGCAATCATGCTTCAGGATGCACTTCAGCATGTCATTCCCATTGGGTGGGGAGTGGGGGGGTCTCAAAAGAGTTCAGAAACCTCACAATATGAAGAAGAAATAATGATTCGGCTTCTGACTGATAAATGTGCAGCCCACAACATGCTTCCACATTCAGATAATGTTCGCTTTGAATACCTCCCACCCAATTGCACAGCAGCGCTTTAGCCATTGGATTTGGGCATCATTCGCACCCTGAAAGTGTATCATCACAAGGAAATGCTCAGAGAAATTCTTGTCAGCATAACTTGTAGGTAGGAGGAGATTAAAAATAACGCGAAAGAAGCTATTGAAATGATTGCAAATGCCTGGATACAAGTTAAAGAAAGCACTATAGTAACAAATACAGAATTTAATTACAACAAAATATTCGTTACAACAGAATATTTTTTAGGTCCCTGGGAGTTTGTTATAACGGAATTTTAATAATAAATAATAATAATAATTCATTACATTTATATAGCGCTTTTCTCAGTACTCAAAGCGCTATCCACACAGGGAGGAACCGGGAAGCGAATCCACAATCTTCCACAGTCTCCTTACTGCAAAGCAGCAGCACTACCACTGCGCCACCTGTGAGGACAAACTTTACCTGTATAATGTTGAGATACTACTGTATGTGGATACTGTAGGGTTTTTTTTGCCTTTTCTGTCCTCCTGGCCATCAGATCTTACTTAATTCTTTATTACTTAGCATTGCCTAATTTTATTTTTATATTTTTCTTTTTTCTTTCTTCATCTTGTAAAGCACTTTGAGCTACATTTTTTGTATAAAAATGTGCTATATAAATATATGTTGTTGTTGTTATATAGAGTGGGCACTATGAAACTAATTGAAAACTCACTAAAAACATCAGAAAATTTCTTTATTTAATTTTAATACATGTTATTAATAGACATGCTGATCTAGATTTATTTTTGCTTAGAATTTGAAGGCTGTAGGTATGTTATCCTGTACATGTCAATGAGTAATACTAGTCTTCAGTGCAGAAAATACAATTTAAGCATGTTCTGAAGTGTCTGATATTTGGTTTGCACTGACTTTCATCTCATTGTCTTTTATAATGCCTAAGGTCTGCTAATCTTGATTTTTGATGTCCCTTTAAAAGCAAACCTTATGTTCCAGTCTGTGGTTAATAACTTCACTAATGACACATTGTCACATTTCAGCCTATGAGATCATGTAACATTTTTTATAGACAGCAAAAAATATTTGTTCCTTAATTCTTTTGTGTGTTGTAAAGGATTGATATTAAATAAATATTTAAAAATGAGAAAAACATTATTTTGCTTACATGGTTTTATAAATTCTTTTGTACCTTTTATATAAACAGTCAATATTAATGCTATTAAGTTCTGTGTATTAATAAAGGAAGTAGCACTGTAATTAGGTAAATCATTCATTTCCCAAATGCAGGGTGTAAAATGGAGAAGCCTGTATTAA
>NC_041394.2:207301584-207434084 GCF_900747795.2 Erpetoichthys calabaricus | reverse complement strand
TCTTAAAAGACAGGATATATGGTGTATCAGGGTTATCATAGAGAGGACGCAATCCAAGAACCAGTACAGACATCAGGGTTGTAATTTCTATCTGGCAGCAAGAGTGCACTGGGGCGGATGGCAGTGATTGCGTAACGCTATCATTACACAAAAATGTTTCTAGTGCAGGTACAGCATTTTCTTTTCAACCAATTTGGATAACATCTTCATTGCCTGACTAGTTTACAGCTTTTCTCGAAGACTACAAATTTTTGTCTCATTGTACATTTTGTTTAGGCACGCTGAATTTCTAAAAGGTTTATTTTTATTTGGAATGTTTTCTGAGAAATAATATAGTATTTACAAACCCTTCAGGAACAATGTTCCGTTCATTCCAGATCATTAAAACACTTGTAAAACTCTAAAACATCCTTTTTAGTGAGTTATATGGTAGTGAAATTACATGAGAAATTACGTTTTGCATTAATTTTGTGAAACTCTTTGTTAAAGGAAACTGTTTTGCTAACCACTACCTATTACTGTATTTTGCTAATGTTATATTTTATATAACTTCGGGTTGGAAGTTTTGGGCCAACGAAAAAGGATACTTGGAGTCTGGTGTGTGTTGGTATCAAGTAGGCTATGCAGGCAGGAATACTGTAGCAGTGGTATACACGTGGCAATAACTCTGAAATGAACTGATGATGCATAATATTACATGTTGTAAAATCTATTTTACACCTGTATATCTTTACTAAATGAGACAGAGATGAGCCATGATGAAACAGAAGGAGATTCAATTTTTTAGTACATACTAAGTTTCTGTTTAGAATATGATAGAAAGAGAATGACTGAGGAAGGTGTTAACTGTTCTTTCATAGTAGACATTTATTCAAATCCCTTTTATGATTTGTAGCAGTTTTAAACCAACATTAAATGAATCAGCTTTGAATCCTTTTTGTAACACTAACGAATACAGCTACTGATGCTGTTCCTATAATAATTCAGAGCCTTGCAGCAATATGCGAATTCCAATTACCCAGCCACCCCTATTCTGAGAGGAAGTGTCGAATATGGATTGGTGTTGCCTTTAGCACCATTTCAGAATATTTGCAGTGACTCCTGATTTAATGGCCATGCTTGTTGGCTCTACTCTTTGCATCCTGCCCATATGCTAATTGTACAATAAGAAACAATTATCTCACTGAGCACCCCTTCAAACACACTTATGAGTGAAAGAGCTTATAATAACATTTCAGACAAGATGAATTTGCTTTACAGAATGCAAGATGTCTAGTTTCTTAAGTCTACAGTTTCTGCAACCACCAGGCTTCTAACCTAAAACACATTTGCCCCACATACCTTTCGTTTTATTTAGGAACTGTTTTTGTCATGCAGATAGGTACTATATATTATCAGACAACAAAATTCTTCTTGCTGCTATAAAGAAAAGGAAAATTTGTTTTTTTCATAATAGCTATGCAGTTGATGTATAGTTCTGACCCGGGGTTCTGAAATTCTGGTCCTAGAGGGCCGCAGTGGCTGCAGGTTTAAATTCTAACCCCTTTCTTAATTAGTAACCTGTTTTTGCTGCTAATTAACTTCTTTTGAATTAATTTTAATTGATTTGCTCTTGAAGACACCAACCCCTTAATTTTTTCCTTTACCCTAATTATCAGCTAAACAATAATGAGATACAAAATGAGCCAAAACATGACCAGCAAACTGTGTCCATCTTACAATATCTGAAAATAAAGAAAGGTGAAGGTCTCAGGAATGTTGATCTGCTCAGGTCCACAAAACATTTTAATATTGCTCTTAGAAAAGAGAAAATCAGTAATTTCAGAAATGTATTCTGTTACACAATGAGAGCAGCAACAAGCCATGGAATTAATGAACGGGTTTAATTAACAACAAGAATCAGAGTCTAATTAAGCAACTGGTTGGAGTGAATTTGGTTGGAGTTTGAGGCCCTGACTTAGTTGGTCTTCTGTTGGCTCACTCACTTCTCATTTCATTTCTGTTTGAGTGCCATTTAAGGAAAGAAATGAAGCAATTCAGAGGAACGATGAAGAAATTCATTGGAACAAATCTAAAAAACAAGTCAATTAAAGTTAATTCTAAATAAGTTAAATAGCAGCAAAAACAGTGCACTAATTAAGAAAAGGGTTAGAATGAAAACCTGCAGCCACGGCGGTCCTCCAGGACTGGAGTTTCAGAACCTTGGTCTAACGCGATGAATGACATAAAGTTTATTAAGATATTAATATATATGTATACCTATTGAGTTTCCAAGTTCTTAGACACTCATAGCTAATACTGTTAAGTGCCATCTCATTAATCCACCAAATCTGTTGGAATAGGGACAAGTTTTCAGGTCCCCATTTTATTCCATCAACTTCACTGCTTGATAAAACACTTCCACAAAGAGTTACACACATTTTTAGCCCAAACTCCATATATTTTAAAAATTCGGTTTGTGTCTTTGCACCAGACTAACCTGAAACTGCAAAGAACTGAATATTTAAGGCAGGTGTAGTAAATAAGAAAGGTTGTCTGTTCAACCAAAACCCACTGTATCACCCTAAGCAATTCACCTAATGTGGCTGTGCTCCAACGGTAAAGAATAAATGTAAAAATGTGGAATGTGGGTGTCTGCTTTGGATTGTGTTTGCCATAAAAATTCACTGTGTAAAATAAAGCCTATTAGACTGCTTGCTTTATTTAAGTGATAAACATGTTGATATTTTATTTACTGTCATTCTACTGTTTGTCCTTTTTTCCACTGTCTTTAGTGGGTTATTTTAATGAGAATCATGAATTCTCAGTTCAATATGTTGTTAATGAAAACACAAATAAAATGTGTAAGGTTTTGAAAGGTACTGTAAATGTATAATATTTTGATAAATAAAACATTGAAGTCATCTCAGCATTCTCTTTATTTTATGGATCTACATTTACATGCAGTCACCAACCAACATAAAATCTATCGTTCATCCATTTACCAAGCCAGCGTTATTAATGTAAATGTGGCAGGAAGCTAGAGCCTATCCTTACCAGTTGCTAGGCCTGAACCAACACATGCATTTTTGTAATGTGATAAGAGTGCTGGGAGTATACAAACCTGTGCAGATACTTAGAGAATGCAGACTTCATAGAAATAGTGGCTGGACAGCAATTAAAACCCAACCCTCTGTCCAGTATGCCGGTTTATCATAAGTATACTGTTTGTGTTTCAGTGAATGTCCCTCAATAAAGCATTCTCAAGTATGCTAATCCAGTATCACCACTGACATACTTAAAGACTCAGTCTGCAGTTTGAAGTCAGTAGGACTCTCGTACAAATAAGTGACAGTGTGAGTGTATTTTATGAGTTATGTTTTGCTATATTCTTGAATAAAGCATCAAGTTAGGAAATTATTGTTTTCTCACACTTCTTGTGCTTAAGTTTCTATTTTAACAGTTTAGTCAGAATCTAAAACATAATAGTTACCGAGTCCCTGTTAGCATTGTACATGTCACGTACGTGTGGTAAATAAGGAAACTCTGACTGGAGAATTCTGTTTTGAAAAAAGCCATGTGCATTATTGAAAAGAAAACTATGTAAGAGGAACTCTGTGCATTGTTTAATAATTCAAAACAAAGAAGTAAGTTGCTGTGGTAAATTATTATTTCAAAGAAAGTGTCTGAGGGGAAAACAGACACAGTAGAATATAGATTATAGTCATCTAGAAACATGAAATGTCCTGACAGCTTAAACCTCCAAGAAGAACTTGGCTGAAGCTTTACTTGTCAGCTTTTTTTTTTTTTTTGCTATACTGTGCTAAAATAAAATTGGCAAAGCAGTCTTAACTTACTTTGTCATTTGTTATCAGTGTGCTGAATGCCTAAAAGTTTTGAATCAAAGGGAACATTCTACCTATAATTAAAAATTAACAGGTTGCCTTCTGATGTCAGTGTAGCTGAATATTCCTTTGGTAATAAGCTTAAAAAGAGTGAAAGTTTACTTAAGTATCTCTACTATAGATTTGGCTGAAGAAACAGCTTCAGTGTAATGCTGATTATCACTGCTGTGGTGTTTCACAACTCAGTTACCCAGCAAACTGGTTTTTAATTTCATAATTTTAAAGCACTTTATAATAACACTTATAATTGTCTACATATTTTATTTAGTATGTACAGTATAATTAATCAAGATATCTTATAATTTGTCATGGGCACTATGTAGCCAACTGGAAGATGAATGAATAATTAGGTGTGTACAAAATTTAAGTCGAGGACCAGGCAAAAACATCAGAATGCAGTTGATAAGTAAAGAAGAAGCAACTGAGTCAAAATGCAGAGAATCAAAGTCCAGTAAGCAAAGAACAGTTAGTAAAGCTCAAATTGTCTTAGAAGAGACTTGTCTCCCTCTAACATTACAAAGAGAAGAAAGAAGTAATAGAGGATGTTTGAATGTGCGTTCCACCATCTTAAATAGGGGCCCTGTGCTTTTTGTGAAACATGAAAACACAGCTTGATCACGTGGCTAGCAAAGGATGTTGCTGCTATACAGAATATGGCAGCCACCATCTGATACTTATACACAGGTCCATAAATATTTGGACAGAGACAACTTTTTTCTAATCTTGGTTCTGTACATTACCACAATGAATTTTAAATGAAACCACTCGGATGCAGTTGAAGTGCAGACTTTCAGCTTTAATTCAGTGGGGTGAACAAAACGATTGCATAAAAATGTGAGGCAACTAAAGCATTTTTTTAACACAATCCCTTCATTTCAGGGACTCAAAAGTAATTGGACAATTGACTCAAAGGCTATTTCAAGGGCAGGTGTGGGCAAGTCCGTCATTATGTCATTCTCAATTAAGCAGATAAAAGGCCTGGAGTTGATTTGATGTGTGGTGCTTGCATGTGGAAGATTTTGCTGTGAACAGACAACATGCTGTCAAAGGAGCTCTCCATGCAGGTGAAAGAAGCCATCCTTAAGCTGCGAAAACAGAAAAACCCCATCCGAGAAATTGCTACAATATTACAAGTGGCAAAATCTGCAGTTTGGTACATCCTGAGAAAGCAAGCAAACACTGGTGAACTCAGCAACGTAAAAAGACCTGGACGTCCACGGAAGACAACAGTGGTGGATGATCGCAGAATCATTTCCATGGTGAAGGCAAACCACTTCACAACAGCCAACCAAGTGAACAACACTCTCCAGGGGGTAGGCATATCGATATCCAAGTCTACCATAAAGAGAAGACTGCAAGAAAGTAAATACAGAGGGTGCACTGCAAGGTGCAAGCTACTCATAAGCCTCAAGATTAGAAAGGCTAGATTGGACTTTGCTAAAGAACATCTAAAAAAGCCAGCACAGTTCTGGAAAAACTTTCTTTGGACAGATGAAACCAAGATCAACCTCTACCAGAATGATGGCAAGAAAAAAGTATGGAGAAGGCGTGGAACAGCTCATTATCCAAAGCATACCAAATCATCTGTAAAACACGGTGGAGGTAGTGTGATGGTTTGGGCGTGCATGGCTGCCAGTGCCACTGGGACACTAGTGTTTATTGATGATGTGACATAGGACAGAAGCAGCCGAATGAATTCTGAGGTGTTCAGAGACATACTGTCTGCTCAAATCCAGCTAAATGCAGTCAAATTGATTGGGCGGTGTTTCTTGATGCAGATGGCCAATCACCCAAAACACACAGCCAAAGCAACCCAGGAGTTTATTAAAGCAAAGAAGTGGAAAATTCTTGAATGGCCAAGTCAGTCACCTGATCTTAACCCAATTGAGCATGCATTTCACTTGTTGAAGACTAAACTTCAGACAGAAAGGCCCACAAACAAACAGCAACTGAAAGCCGCTGCAGTAAAGGCCTGGCAGAGCATTAAAAAGGAGGAAACCCAGCATCTGGTGATGTCCATGAGTTCAAGACTTCAGGCTGTCATTGCCAGCAAAGGGTTTTCAACCAAGTATTAGAAATGAACATTTTATTTCCAGTTATTTAATTTGTCCAATTACTTTTGAGCCCCTGAAATGAAGGGATTGTGTTAAAAAATGCTTTAGTTGCCTCACATTTTTATGCAATCGTTTTGTTCACCCCACTGAATTAAAGCTGAAAGTCTGCACTTCAACTGCATCTGAGTTGTTTCATTTAAAAATCATTGTGGTAATGTACAGAACCAAAATTAGAAAAAAGTTGTCTCTGTCCAAATATTTATGGACCAGTGTGTATATATATATATATATATATATATATATATATATATATATATATATATATATATATATATATATATATAAAACACCAGAAACATAAATCAAAATTGTCCAGAAACCCAGAAATTATATTAACAATCTTTCAGAAGGCCAAAACTTAAATTCGTTAATACTTGCAGACACTTTTTAATCTTGAACTTGATTGGAAATTCATTGTATTCATTATACTAAACATAGGTGGTGTAAGACCAGGGTTTGTTTCCTTACTTAGTCACCATCACTGTGCAAAGTTTATACATTTTCTAAGTATCTGCATGTGTTTTCTCTGGTTACAGGCACAATAAGTTAAAATGGCCATTGTGAACTAGCCCATTGTCAGTATAAATGTGTCATTGTTCCTTGGACTAACATCCATTGTAGGATTTATTCCTGCTTTCAAAAGATAATTTATATCATCTGTTTGTAAAGAGACTGAGTACTTAATGTAATGAAAGTCTTGTCAAGGATATTGCTGTTTACCTTGTAATTAAAGATGTATGCATTTATTACTATACAGTACTGGTCAAAAGTTTTAGAACACCCTCTTTTTAAAAATTTTATTGAAATTCAAGCAGTTCAGGTCCTGTGAATAGCTTGAAATGGTAAGTGATAAGGTAAATTGCTAGAGTTAAAAAAAAAGCTTAGGTTGCCAAAAACTGAAAATAATGACTTTTCTTTTTATCATGAGCCAAGTCAGAGCTTTTTCGTTTGAGTTTCCTTTCGTTTTATTCATTGTGGTATGCATTTGAGAGGAGAGGTTTTGTTGTTTATAATAATTATTTATTGAGCTTCTGTCAAAAGCCAAATTTCTATCTGGGGACACGTAAAGTGCTATCTGTCTATTGTCACAGTAGAAGCGTGGAGCCACCTCTAACACCCTCAGGTACCACTCTGAACACGAGGTAAAAGTATAAATACTATTTATTTTATAATTATACTGTGCACAAAGCACCCTCCACTCCACACTCATAAATCACAACAATTCTCTCTCACAATACAATCCTCCTCGCCCAGACACTTCGCCACCCTACCTCCCAGCTCAGCTCAATGTCTGGGATTTCCCATCGTCCTTTTATATTCCCTGACCCGGAAGTGTTTCCCATCTTACAGTCCATGTGATTTCTTATCACTTCCGGGTCAGATAAAAAGTCCTTCTTTTCAACCCGGAAACACGTCGTTCCCTCTGGTCATACGATTATGACATGCTTCCGGGTTATAGGGCACGTATAAGTCCTTGAGCCTCCCTGCAGCGACTCCTGGCGGCCCCGACGTTATCCAGCAGGGCTGTGTATTAAAACTCCATAGTCCATGAGGCCCTGCTGGAATTCGGGGCATCTCCACGTTGCAAGGAGAGCTCCATCTACCGGCCTGGGGGTATTGGCCGGGATGAATGGCCGGCCATCCCTCACACTATCTATCTTACAGCTTTTTGCCACAATGGAAGTTAATTAACCTCCTTAGCATTACATTTTTTCTCAAAAAAATATGCAAAAAGCATTGAATTATTTGGCTTGAAAAATTACATATTTATAAATCTGATCTTTCTACTGTAAACTGTACAAAACACTAACAGTACAAAGTCAAAACTGTAGAAAGTATAATAATGATATTGTACAAATAATAATGATGAAGAATAATAATAAGAAAAATAATGCTAATATCATGTATACTCTCAAAATGTGTTGTTTATGTGGTATATCTTGAAGCATAGTGAAATACACAATCCAAATTTCACAGTTGGGACGATAGTAGCGTGATTCCATGTGGATTTTCTTTCCAGACTAATCAGCTTTTGAACAGCACTCTGCAAATATGCGATTGACACGAGCGTCACTTTTGATTCAACAGAATCACTTTAGATTTCACTGTCCTTTTCAATTTTACTACCTGAAGACAGATTCACTTCGTCATCACTGCTTGTATCACTGCCAAGAGCGTGTAACACCTACACTGCTGAAAAATGTTTCTTACGAGGCACCATTATGAGACTAGGAGAAGTAATGTCTGCACTGTTGCCTGGTTAACACTTGGACCTATCACTTGTGCAAGACACGTCTAGATCGTTTCCCAAGCAATAATCTGCACTAATGCTATTGGCACATTAACAGCCCAAGTAATCCTCAAGTCTAATGCCTACGTGATATGTGTCTATACAGTTGCTTGAGTGATGCTCGGGCCTAATGCTTTTATCATTGTTTTTACAGCCTGTGACGCTTGGGTCTAAAGCTGTGAAGGTTAAGCCTTGAAAGGTGAAAACAATTCCCGTCCCATCTTTTGTTGATTACTTACAAACCCTCTGTCTTTGTAAAGGCAGTGTTGGAACAAACTGTATTTCCACACTCTCTGAAGCATTATTTGGACATTAATGCATTGTATGTTACTATCATAATGACCAGAAAAAAGGTTACTGACTAAAGAAGACAGACTGACCATTAAAATCCTTAAAAGTGTAGGTCTTTCCTTTAGAGAAATGTCAAAGAAAGCCAAGGTGTCAGTGAGTACAATTTCCTACACCATTAAAAGGAACTTGGAAACTTGGAAACTCTGACAGGAGCACATCTGACAAACCTAACACAAAGACAGAATCAGAAGGCAAGTTTTTTGATACTTAACTGCTTTTTTGTGCTCTTTACATTGTTAATTGTCATGTTTTTAGATTTTGATCATGACTTTTGTGATATTATTGTGCCACCATTTTTTGGTTGCTTTAATGTGGACATTACCATTTTGGTTGTGGTTTTCCTTGAGCATCACTATATTCTTTATAGCAGTGATGTCTGTTGCAAGTCACATAGATATGGTGGGTTATTATCATCATGCTATCACTGTAAAAGATAGCAGTACAATCATGAAGATGTTCAGACTTTTGGTCTTCTGAAAGGAATGACCTTACTATTAAAAAAATTGTATTTTAGCAATTTATAAAATTAAATGATTATAGTATTACTTTCTTTTTTTTAGGAATCACATGTTGTTTTTCATTATTAGTTTTTTATTACTTATGTTACAATCATTTTCTGTCTTGTGGCAATCCATGAAGAACATTTCAGACTTGAAAATTAAGTTTTACAAGATTACATTACAAGACTTGATGAAATAAAAAAGTATGTGGCTTTGATGTGCGTAGCTTTGGAGATCCAAAGACCAGATAGACACAGATCACCCTATCTCTGGATTTAAAATGTCAAAAAAGCCCATTATAAAGTTCAGTGACAGCTAACATGCTTGCTTAATAATATTTACCAAACAAATCCTTTGAGACGGAGTACTTACTGTTTATTCACTATTCATTCTTACTGTAATTTTTTTGAATTTCTTTAGGTGGATTGAATATTGTTCATGTAATGTGGTAAGGAGGCCTCTATACTGTAGTGTATCATACATTATTTATACAATAGTCTTATCAGTGCACCACAGGGTTTCTTGCGTATTTTCTTCTAATCTCTACATGTATAAATTTCTGAAACTCGTGATTTATGTTGACAAAATTGGTGCTGATTATTTTCCCCAGAACATAATTATTGTTTTGACATAATAGTATTGTACAATATTTGTCTTTACTGTTTACACTACAGTAAACCTTGTGATTCTACTGCTTATCCGAGGAGAAAGATGAATAGTGCCAATTCCATGATAAAATATACAAGGTGGCTCAAAAGATATACAGTACAAGGTCTGCAGTTGATACAATTGAAAAATACAGTATGTAGAATTTCTTTTTAGAAGACATCCCTATTTTTCTATTTAAAAGCATTTTTCACACATATAGTTTGGGAAATTCCTGGGTTATCATTCAGGGAATTCACTGGGAGTTAGCTTTTTAGAAACTAATTTGCACCGCATTCTGCACAATGATCAAGTTAAGTTTACTCTTCATCACCGTAATGTCTTGTGATTGGTTTATTTGCATAAACGCCAGCACATTATAAATGAGGCTGCTTTCATGTTTTGTTAGCCCGCAGTTATTTAGCCTTGTTCACATCTCTAGGAATCATACAGGTTTTTGACTTTGGAAGTTGCTGGTTAATTTGTAGGATTGCTTGTATCTACAAATCTATTGTTTGATTTAACACTAGAATTACCAGAGTCTACGAAAAAACTCGTAGATCCGGCCCACCTTAAAACCGTTCTCACCTCTCTTTTGTCTTCTAAATGTGCCGATTAAGAGGAGCAGCGAGCAGCCGGCTATTCCATCCCCCACCGTCGCAGAACGTTCACTAAGTCTTCCCAGCTCATGCCTTGTTTGATTACCTGGGAGTGACTGAACTGCTGGAGTTTTAGAATAGAAATAATAGATCGCTATTTGGAATATATGCATTTCATGCGTGTTCCGTTTCTACAGTAATCTGTGTAAACACATTGCTAAAACAGAAACTTTTTCATATTTTAGTAATAAATGTTACAAAATGTAGGCATAAACTATAGAATGTGTAAAGCCCGAGTTCCTAAGATCAAATAAACACTTCCACAAAAGCTTCACACACCATATAACAGCTTCCGTGGCGTACCGCGCTAAGATTTGCCTCTCAGACCGAGTAGCTTTTCTCTGCCTCACAAACATGAGTTCAATTCCCCGCTGGGGATAAAGTGTTACTTCTTTTTTTTCTTTTTAACCTCAAACGGACATAAAATTTGTAAATTGGTATGCACTGTCAGTTAATGAGATCGTTATATTTTCATGTGGGATGCTCCTTTTAAAATATTTTTTTAACAATTGAGACTGCAATTAACATGAACAACTGTCCTTATAACTTATTTTTTTCAAGATCCATAACACACAGACAGACAGAGCACTGCGTAATACAGAGACAGACAGGCAGAGATATACAAATAAACAGGGAAGGCACATGTACTGAAAGAAAAAAAAATCAACATGCACGTTGTTTCTGTAGCACTGAATGAGCTCACCCGCTCTAACATCACCCCTCCCCCGATCTGACTCTCTAAGTAACAGCGCAAGTACAGACGCAAACCAAGTGTAATCAAGAGTCCTGGTTCGATCCCCACTCACTCCTATATTTGCCATTTTCAGTAGTAAGCCGCTCTTTTTGTTAATATTATACAGTACACACATGCACTTGGTTTGCGTCTGTACTTGTGCTGTTACTTAGAGAGTCAGATCGGGGGAGGGGTGATGTTAGAGTGGGTGAGCTGATTCAGTGCTGCAGAAACAACGCACATGTTGATTTTTTTTTCTTTCAGTACATGTGCCTTCCCTGCTTATTTGTATATCTCTGCCTGTCTGTCTCTGTATTACGCAGTGCTCTGTCTGTCTGTGTGTTATGGATCTTGAAAAAAATAAGTTATAAGGACGGTTTGCTGACTTGGAGCACCACTGCCTTACTGTGCCACAGAGACGTGAGTTCGATTCCCAGCTTTGAAGAAAGTGTTTTTTTTTTCCTCAAACGGACATTGAATTTATAAATTGGTATGCACTGTAAATCGTTAACTTTAAAATGTCAATCGCGGTTATTTCTGTTGATTAATTCATGCTTTTTTACTTAGAGTCAGAACAGGAGCTTTTTCAGCTTATTCAGCTTCTGATCTGACTCAAACAGCGCCAGTATAACTTCACACCCAACCTGACGCTGTTCGTTTTCAAATAATATTGCATTACTTCGACGATGTTTTCTGATTGGTACTATTCGCGTCATAGAATGATTTCTTCAAAACATCACATATATTTGTCTCTTTCTTTTTTTAAAATGTGCGTTGTAGCACTCAGCAACTGGCCACCTGCATGTTCTTGCGCACACTAAATAAGACAGCGCTATATGCTATCATCAGATTCAAATGTTAACAGTTATATAGCACAGAATGGAAATCAGCAGTTCTTAGCATTCCACCTACTGTAACTTGCTTTCTTTTTTCTTCGGTTATAGTCTTGAATAAAAGTGCACTTGTTTTGTTATACTTTTACATCAACATATGTTCCTGTGTTTGAGCTACATGGGCATGCTCAAAAAATACACGTATAATGCCACGAAAAGTGCATGCAGACACTTCAGTTCGCAAGCATTGGTACGACAATGCAGTCACAAGTACACTGCAGAGCTTTAGCGCATCTTTATGTGAAAACAACATCAGATGGGGAGTGTCTGATGATTGCATATAGCGCTGAAGTTACTGCTCTTTACTATGCTTTCCTCTGCATGTCCTGGAGTACAAAAGAAACAGCATACAGCAACACGTGGGGACTGGCAATACTGGGGGGAAAAAAACACGCGGTCGTATGTATCGTGATACACTGCAGAACTATAGTGCGTCTTTATGTAAACACAGCAGTGTCAGGTGGGGGGCGGTAGGGATGGATCCAGAACGCGACTGAGACAATGAAAAGTGAATTTTAAAAAAATAAAGCTAACCTTTACAAATATCATAAATTACACCAGCTGTTACAGACTGAAATCAAATGTATCTTTTTATTCTAAAATAGTGAAAATAAGAACACTTCTCAAATGGGAGTTGTGCAGGATCGAACTCATGACCTTCTGATTCCCAATCAGCGACTGATACTGTTACGCCACAGAAGCAGTGATAGTTAATTCATGTCAGTGTCTCACACTAAGGCGGGTTTTTTTGGCAGTGGCTTTTTTTTGTACCTTTTGTGAAAGTGTTTCTTTGATATTTGGACTTCAGGCTTCATACATTATATAGTTTATGCCTACATTTTGTCATTTGCTACTAGAATATTGTAAACCGTTTCTGTTTTAACAATGTGTTTACACAGATTACTGTAGAAATGCAACACATATGAAATGCGTGTGTTCCAAATAACAATCTTATTATTTCTACTCTAAAACTCCACTTCACTCCCAGATAATCAATCAAGGCATTAGCTGGGAAAAGCTTGTTTACGTTCTAAGTCGTTGGTGGGATGGAATAGCCGGCTGCTGGCAGCTTGTCTTTATCAGTACATTTAGATGACAAAAGACGCTGGCGGAGAGGTGAGAAAGGTTTTAAGAAGCGATTTAAGGTGGGCCGGATCTACGAGTTTTTTCGTAGGCTCTGGTAATTCTAGTGTTAAAGGTTTTTGACAATGTGAGAGGAGCTTGTTAGTACTTCTTCTACTTAAATTTAAAATTATATTTAGCTTTGTCATTGCCTGTAAACATAAGAATGTAGTAAATCAAGAAAATTAAAAAACAAAATATGTATAAAGCGCTAGTTTTGTTTTTCTCAGTGACAGGTTAAGTATCTAATTTACATGACACATTTATATAATGCCAAAATCAATCCAAAAGGAATATTAGTTAACTTTTTCTTTAGGACTGAGCATTAGGACGTTCTTATGCTGTTTAGACATTTTACTGTTGAGCGCTTCAACGACGTTTGGTGTCATTTTTACTCATAAATAATTTTTATCTTTGTTTATTTTTCAAAGTGTTTTGACTGTGATACATTGCAGTGCCATTGGGTATTCATTTATTCTAGCTGCCAGTACAATTGTGTCATTGCATGGTATTTTTTATGTTCTTGTTGAGCACAGCACTCATTAAAGTCAAAATTTGAGATGGTGGAACGCTCGTCTTTACGTCTCAAACTTTTAATTACAAAAGCAAACAAAAAAGAAATCTTCCTTCCAATAATAGTCATTTTTTGGCTTGTTTTGATTGATTATCTGGATATATTTTGGCTCAGTCACGCAGGCATTCATGATTCTTGACACCTCTAACTGTTGGACACACCTTTCGAAACTGCTCTTAAACAAATTGCATCACTGTCACTCTGATTACAATCCTAAAAACTAGATTTCCATTTTTATTTTGAATACCATTAAAATGCACAATATTCAAAAAAACACTAGAAATTTTACCAGGAATTTATTTCCTTGATGCTCATTCATTTTCTTTTCCTTTCTTTTTAACTTCTCATCTTTCCTCATTAAGCCTCATTTTGCCTTCAATGATGAAAATACTGTCAGAACTCTTCTTCATAATGCAATACATGCTTACATTGAAAAAGATGTTTGTGATGTCATGCACTTATACATGTAGTTGTAGTGCATGTGGCATATCAGCTGCTCTTCTCTTTCTTTTTCCTCTTTATGTTTTCCCACTTCTTGTGGGGTCGATGTTTTATCAACATCTCGAAACACCATGATACAAAAATTTACATTCACAAAAATCCAATTAAGACAGAAACATCTGTGAAATGCACTAAAATACCCTGGCATGGATCTGTATGATTCTTGAGATTTTTGTAATTAATTTCTGCTTATTTTTTACCATTATTATGGTGCCTATGTGTGACTTCATAATTTTTGCCGTTTTGTTGTTGAAGTTATTCCTCATACCATAAGAGGGAGCCCCACATTTAAGTGGGATCTGGTTAGACATGTGTAAAAGCATGAACATGGGAAACCTTGTAAAGGACTACACGACAAATTCAATTGTAGCTGAAATGAATGTGAAAAGAAATTAAAGACTCCCTTGTTAAAGAATGTTTTCTTTAGCACATTAAACTTCTGATGTCACTATAGTCTTCCTGATCCCTTTGCCCATAAAAGACTATGAGTTTTCGTAAGTCCTTTCATTTTTGTGGCTGGTCTTTCTTTATGCAGTCCCTACCTATTTGACTTCTCTGTTAGTTGTTACTTATACTACTCGCCATTCTAAAACCTCCAGTTCTGAGTAGTTTTTATTCTCTCTTTCCAGCAATCAGTGCTTGACAACCCCCAGATTCTGACAGTGAAGCAATGTCAAGCACAAGAAAAGGAAAATATCACGTTTAACCTTTGCTTTACTCTCCTCCTATTTTTTTATTCTTTTTAAAAAATGTAAACTGATTAAAGTGACTGCAAGCAATTTCAACATCTACAATCCAGTCTTGCATCTGAAAGGGAAAACTGAGATTTGCTAATGGATTGTTGAACTTTGCGTTTATTTTTGCACAGTATTCATTATCACACAGTTCAAATCTGTTGTAAATATCCATACCACTCTATTGCAATAGGTCAAATGGTTTTGTCCGTTTATTTGTTTTATTTATATGTTAGATTGCTGTTTGACACAAGGGTTCTACAAGTCAAAGTATATAGCATATACTACTTTATTTTCTTTAACTGAGTGCTGCTTACAGACAAAAATGAATGGAAAAAATATTTACACATGAGTGATTTTTCTTATTATCTGTTAGATCCATTACTACAGCTATGTTGCAAAATTTACAAAAAGCACATTTCTGCTCAAAGAAAAGCAGCAACATTAACAATAAGATTATCTCTTTTTTACAATCTTAACAATCCCCTTGATTGGTAAAACACAATATTACTAGTATTCAGTGGTCATTTGTCTAAGATGGAATCTGCCTTTTCTGGCTATTGACTCATTTTGTGTGATTGAAAAAATGTAAGTGAAACATTCATTTTTGTTCAGATCCATTTAATTAAATGTAAAGTAAAGCAGTAATAATTCTTTCATAAGTAATGAAAACTACAAATTCTGCTGAGAGTATATTGGTTTGACACAGACCAGTAAGTATCATTATGTTCGTTCATAAGCCACGGTATATTTAGTTATGGCACTCTGTAGGTGCAGCATGACCTTGTGACATGCAATAAGAACTAAATATCTGGTCAGCACATGCCATCAAGTAAGCATAGATTTTGGGCCATTTGGGTTGGGTTCTTTTGCTTCTATTTCCACAGCACTGTAATTGGTCCTTTCTACACATGATAACTGCCCGGCATCATAAGGCTTAGTTGTAATTTCATATAGCTTTAAAATAATTACATTTATGGTGTTAATTCATTCTGATTAATTCACAGGCGTTTTAAAGTAGTACCTGTCAATACAGAAGAAATGGAAAGCAAGAAATACCCTAGTGGTGCTTCCTGTTTATGTGTCATCATCCTGTTCTATTTGCTGCTGTAATTAACTTTATATACATTTTATCTTTAAAATCTGTTCTTTTTTTCTTGTCCATTTTATGATAAAACATTTGTTTAGTTGGGGGAACAATGAAAGAAGTGCAAGTTTTTAAACCCTGTCCTGAATTAACAGACCTCTGCAGTTTATTTTGCAGTATTTTTTATTCCAGGGGTCCGCAAAATCAGTTCTAGAGGCTCATAGTGGCTGCAAGTTTTTGTACCAACCCAATTTTTATTTTTTCATTTTAGCTGTGTTAAGATTCTTCACCCTTAATTGCTTATTTTAACAATAAAAAATAAGGATCACATGACAAAGAAACCAGCAGTTCACCATCTTAACTTTTTTCCATTTATGCCTGTCTGTATTCATTGTGATCTATCTGGTTTAATAAAATATTTGGAAAAAAACTGAAGAAATGAAAAAGTGAAGAATTGAGAATTACAAATGCACTTCAGGCTACAAATCATTTGGAAGATATCATTGGAAAGGAAAAAATCTTTGATATAAGTAATACTGTACATGGCAGAATTACAACAGTAACAAGCCATAAAATTAAATAAGATCTGTTATTGGAAATGATTGATTTTAACTAAACAATCAAGAAGAAAAACGTGCAGGCATTACGCCCCTCCAGGACTGACTTTGTAGAACCCTGGTCAATATAATGTACAGAAATGGCAATCTTGACATTTCCAAAATGGATGCGCGTTTCCGCCTTCTGAGCAGTTTTACAGCATAAAGGTAAAAGTGGCCTTCAGTCTTATATGGTGGCGGAGTGGTGGCTTTGAGGCTAGGGATCTGCGCTGGCAATCAGAAGGTTGCCCGTTCGATTCCTGTAAATGCCAATAGGGACTCTGCGCTGTTGGGCCCCTGAGCAAGGCCATTAACCTGCAATTGCTGAGCGCTTTGAGTAGTGAGAAAAGTGCTATATACTGTAAATGCAAAGAATTATTATTATCAGCTTTATGTTCTAATGCTTTTGTTAGATGTTTTTCCAACAGGAAAATTAAATTTTTAAGTAGTAAGCTAGGTTGTACTAGAACATTTGTATGATACATAGTGTTTATTAAAAAAGAAAAAAAAAGTTTTGCATTTATTTTGAAGATGCAGACCTACGGTGAAGTCTCACTTAAGTAAGATGATACTGTTTATCTCTTGATATCAAGGGCTAGAGTCAGTAAAGAACAACATTAACTATAAATGTCTTTATGTATCTTTCTGAATTTGTTTTCCAAGTCAGATAGCAGCAAAAAGAAGTTCAAAAAAACGAATATGGGTAATAATAACACCCTAAGTATTATTTTTTGAAATCATTAGTGGGTTTTAATTGGATGAATAGAAGAAATCTTTTAAAACTAATGGAACAACTTAATATAAACTAATCTTATTTGTGTACTCTATCTGAAGGTAGATGTTCCCTGGTATTTTACAAATACCTTGTTTCTCAGCTTTTATTAGACATACTGAACATTTGATTAATGTTTAAATGTGAAAAATATGAGTAAGTCCCCCAAGCCTATGACTAGACCCATTTTTTTTAAAGTGAAATAGTTCAATAAACCCATGCCGGCAACTTGTGGTCATGTACCTCTCCTTGATCTTGTGTCAGCTGCTGACAAGTTAGGTTGAGGGATGGAGATCATTGTGGAATCTATTAGCTACTGACCTCCATAAATCTAGAGAAGAAAGACAAGCTGCCGGCCTCTCATGACCTTTTAAACTAATAGATCTGTCAACTAATTCAGTCAGCTTTGTTTTGTGATCCTAATCAAATTACATTGTTTAAAGTTCAGTAATAATTTTGGGTATCAAATAAGCAGTTTTGCTAAACATTACATAAAATGCCATTTTCTTTTCAGCATCTATGAGTTTTTATTAGTTAACTATTTATTTGTGTAGGTGTTTGTTTACTTATTTTGCTTGGGTGGTAATTCATTGCCTTGTGAGCCTGACAAGAACAAAATTGGCCCAAAAAAGGATGGATGAATATATAAAGAAATGGCATCATAATATATTCCTTCATGCCTCAGTGTAAATGAAAATATTCACAATGTAACACTTTTTCTCTTTGGTTTTCAGTCAGTTGATTTGTTCATACAGTAATGTGTTATTGTTTCTTGCTATGTTTTATTCTTTCTTAATCTTAACTTTACTTGTTGTGTATTGTGGATTTTATTGACTGATCACCTTATAAAACTGAAATACTAAAGCATGTTAACTTACTTAATTTTAATCTTATTTTTAATTATGTCTGCATCATTTATTTTAAATAATTGTTTACTTTTTATATTCAGTTTTTCAAATTCAATTGATATTTAAATAGTGCACTTTCCTCTGAAATTTTCCAATGTAATATTTGTGCTGTAAAACACCCAATAACAACAACATTCCTAACACAAAAGGTTTCTGCAGTACATCCTTTTAACTGTGTGAATTATTTTTAATTAAATTCTTTAAACTCCTGATAATAGTAATTAGTAAATAGCAATGAATAAATACATTAAAATATGACAATGGAAGAGTAGAATGCAAATCTTTAGTTTACACAGACCTGTCGTCTTGCAACTTTGTTGCTGCCCATTTGTTCTGTAATTTTGGCATTCTAATTTATGAAATGGAGTATGATATCATTAACCCATGGTAAATCTCTTTTCCCTTCAATTACTTTTGTTTCTGAATGAACTGATTTATCTAAGGCCTGCTGTAGACATGAGTTGCAGTTATTTGTAAGTGTTTTTTCATTAATCTCAAAGCTCAGGTTAGGCTGTGGTTCAGAATATCAGTAAATCTTGAACTTCTACTATTATTTAGGCGCCTCATACTTCATGCTGTTATCTAAATTATGATTGGAAATGGTTCCGGTAATAAGAGGGGTAATTACATTTTGAATATGCTTAGGACCTTCACAAGTTGAAGAAAAAAAAACTTCACAGAATCATTCAAGGAAAGACAGTTTTGGTAAGAGTGCTCATGCCCATATCTACTTGATTATTAAAGTCATTCATCCACATTACTAAATTACTTTATCATAATTCATGTCTAAATCAAATAAAAGGTAGCTAAAGCTGACTAATTATGAGGAATATGGTCCAAGGGATCTGCAAATTAATAATTTTAACTAACTGTGATTTCGCTTTAACCTCTAACATTAAATCCTCCAAGAATATAATATACTCTAGATAGTTTAAAAATATTTCAAATGCATTATTAGAAATCACTCTATATCTGCCTCCTAGGCCTGTAGTTCACAATGTCTGGAAAAAATGTACAATCACAAGGTGAGGCTTTGCTTCAGGGGTGTCTGTAAGTGTAAGCCAACAAGTATAGGACTTCCTACTTAAAGTAATGTTTTTAATCTTAAGCACTTTGTTTATTTTGGTGTTTAGAACAATGCCACTTTGAAGAGATTACCTGTGCATTGGGGAAGATGATAAAATTGGACAATATGTTTCCTGTAAAGTGTACTGGATGGTGTTTTAAACAGTCAACATAACATTTTTGTTGGCAGGTTTTCAGATTAATCAAAAGTTCTCACTAATCAGGGTAGAGGCGATCATTGTTAAAAAGTACTGGATTTTCGTGAAGATCGTCCCAAGTATTCATCAATGTTATGTGGCCCAGAAAGAGTGCAGCCTGCTATACACTGCTTATGTATTGATTTATGATATCTTGGTATAGAGTTAGACAAAACTCAATTGTAACATTGCGTGTTTGCTTTTTTTTTTTTTCCAGAATGATATGAATCTTCACGTTAGTATATCTGATTGCTTTAACAAATTTTAGCACTGACTGAAAACATCAAGGATTTGACCCTGTAATTAACACAACTATTCTGTTTGGCTTTAACACAGGTGTAGCTTGGATATTTGATGATCACCTATAACGTACATTTAATCATAAATAAAAATGCTGCTAAGACATGAGCACCTATTCTCGTTCAGACTTCTCACAGATTATAGTGGAAGATCTGAGGCCAAATAAGAGGAAATGACTTAAATCTACTAAACTCTACTGCACTTTTGGCTTGTAAAACTCTCACGTGTCGCTAAACAAACTGTAACAAATACACAACTCCTACTACCCTGAGGAAGGCTAGCAAAATGTGAACTCACAATGAATTTGAAATTCATATCAAATTTAAAATCTGTAATGACACACCAGGATATTGCATTTTAACCCTTACATGGCAGATAACTTGCTAATTTAGTTGTAAATATATTTCTACTTCTGATTACGCTTATACAGTGTGATGAAGTTAAAACCTGTTCAGAGAGTCTGAAAAAGTGTCCCGCTAGATCACCCTGCTGACCTAGGCTGAAGTAATCTCCACCCTATTAGCTAAGGAAGATGATCTCAAACAGTCCAAATTAAGGATGTTACATTCTCTTAGACTAATAAAAAGTTCATAGCTCCCAAAATTTGCATAAGTCATAACGAAGTGATATGGAACATTGCAAATAAAGAAATATTGCAGACAAATATAAAACCATATAAAGTGCAAGCAAGACTTCAGGACCCTTCAGAAACTAAAAGTTCAACTTTCAGTCCTTGGAGTAAAGTAAACCAGATTAATCAGAAAATCACACATACGCAAGTAGTAATAAAGTAGGTATAAACATCATATAACATAACAGTTCAACCAGTTCATTTCAGTCACAAGTGTAGGCCAGCACCTTTTCCACCAACATCAGGTGCAAGGCAGGAATCAACAAAGTACACAATGGCTGTCCTCAACATGACTCATGCATACCCCCAAATGGGCCTACTTTAGAATTAACAGTGAACCTGAAATGTAAGCCTTTGGGATATGGAAGAACAACTGTATTTGGAGAGAAATATATACACACACACATTTGCACAAACAGTGGGAGATCTCTGAAACAACAGTCTTAACCACTATGCCACTGTGTCAATATTATGAATTATTTTTTATTTAAATATAAGACCTCAGTATTATGCACCTATCATTCACAGAGCATGGTGTCAATGTATCACATATGATAAGGCATAAAAACTATACACTGTCCATTAATGCCTGGATTTCCAAATAGTTGTACTTCTATTTAGAAAATACTGTAGCCTCATTCAAAGTCTACACAAATGCCTCAGGATACAGTACAGTATTGCAGCAACATTTTTATATTCCTCACAAGTTTTGTACAGTTCTTTAGTGACATTGTGTGGAGGTAAAATACAGAAAGAAATCTTCTGCTACTGATACAGTAACCTCTCTGTGATCATTTATACAGTGTAGTTTAAAGCTCAAAGACACAGAAATGGTTAGCAGTGGTTGTGTATGCATCCAAACATCAAGGGATGCATTTGATGTTTTGATGAACAAACACAAGGCTCCTTCTATAACTATGCCTTGGAAATGATGCTTGTCTGCCACATAAAATGCATTTTTTTTGCTGAAAAATAATATATGTGGTAGGATATAAAAGCCATGTGCCTAATTAGTGTATCTTGTATTTAAAATGACTATTTATATAAACTATTTTCAACAAGTTTTGAACATTGGCAATGTTTTAGCTAAAAATTGGCCATATTTAATAATGGAAGACTGAACAGGAGCAGTTATTAAAATAAATAAATAAAACTGGCATAATCATCTAGGAAATATATAGTGATTTAAATTATTTATGTTACAATAGTCTTCTAATACAATTATAAGTAGCTAATGCTGTTTTTATTTTTTGTGTGGTGTTGTAGAGAATTTCTGTATGACCTGTAAGTCACTTTCAAAGACTTATCGGGTAGCTCCAAATAATGAGCTCTGACAGCTTCTAGATAAGGCGAGTAACTCAATTTATCTTCTAAACACAAAGCGTTTGGCTGAAATGCATCTGTAATATAGTGCAATACTTTCAGATTCAGACCACTAGCTGTTGCTCTGTGAATGGCCTACGTGTATATCTTTAAAACAGTGATCTTAATTCTTTTTAAATCAGTTTTAAAATGACCTTTAATTCACACTATATGTGTGGCCCTTTTTGAAGGAATGGCAGCATGGAATTTTTTTTTATTCTTTGTGATCTTATACCAGATGCAGAAGGTAAACTTTGACAGCTGATAAGAAGCACTTGACCCACCTGGCCTGTACATTAAATGCAGAGCCACCTTTTCATAGTAAAGACATACCTTAGTCAGTGATTTTGTTAAGCCAGTTTTTTTTTCTTTCTATTTTCTACCTGGATACAAACATGTTGCTGAGTCACAAATGGTTCATTTTTTTTTCTTTTATGCTCCATGTTCCTGGCTGTTCTTAAATACTTCTTATAATTCACTTTGCTTGGTCGCTTCAATAACACGTGACTGTGTTGAGGCTCCAGCCAAGACATCTGCCTACACATTTACATCTTTGGAGAGATAGAGGTCTGGCCACAAGATCTCCAGACTGGTAAATGGTAGAATATCGTCATTATCTAGAGAAGCTGAGATTGCAATGAAGGCTTTTCAGGAAAGGAGAATCTTAGAATAGCATCTAAAGCCACCTCCAGCCAGAGATGTAATTGTGTCCATGGTGGGGAGTTTGAGTCTGAGGCAAAGTTTCACTGGAATAAGAACAGGCTAGGATAATGTCTTTTTATAAATGGTAGGGAGAGACAAAGGGAAATATAGTAGGTGAGAGGAAAGTGCAGATGATATTTTAAATGTGGGTACATGAGCAAGCAACCCCACAAGCAATTTGTTCTTTAATCACATAACGCAAAGGATAAAGACAACTTTAAGTTAAAGATACTTAAGCCAAATTTAAAGATAGAGCAGACAGCTACTATTTAGCTCAAAGTCCACATTATAATTACCACATTACTATAAATATATATGTATTTAAATCATTATTATTCATCCTCATCACTATTTTACTGGCCCGTTTTCTGAGTTTGCCCAGGTCAGCCAGTTGCTCTCCCAAGCCTTTTTCTTCCACTCTGCACAGTCCTATGCATTCTTTGTGCTGAGTTCCATTCTTTTCATATAATCAGAGACCACCTCCAAGCAAATCTTCTTCGGCTCCTGTCTCGGCCTTGTTGCCTCTACCTCCATCTTCATACACCTTTGTACTCAGTCGTCCTCTGCCTTTAGCCCCACATGCAGAACACCTAACGTCTCCACACCAACTCTTCCTCTTAACTTGGCATTTGTCTTCCTTTCACTCCATGACACTCCACACATTCACCTGGTCATGCTCATCTCTGTTTTTTCCAACATTGGTTGATGTTTAACCTTAACTGACTGTGCATAACTTCCATAATGTATATTCTGCTCAACACAGCTTTCATAAACTTTACCTTTCAATGCCCAGAATTTGTTCATGCCTCTCTCAACTTGGCTATTACTGTTGTGCAAATACATGCATCTGCTTCAATGTGCCACCTAAGTAGCAGAGCTTCTCCACTTTCGCCAACACATCTCTATTGCTAATATCTATATATATATTTATATATTGTGGCAGGAGGCTGGGGGCCAGACCCAGCCAGGACGCCTGGAAGGACTGGGAGGCAATCTATACTTCCCCTAGGCCACGAGGGGGCAACCACCCTGGAAAGTAAGGGGACCATGGGGAAGGAGCAGGAAGGCTTAAACCCGTGGGGGCCCGTGGCAACTGCCAGGGGGCGCCCCACGCCTCATAAAGCCCGGGAGATCTGCACTTCTGCCACACCTGGGAGGGTGGAGGAAGGACCTTCCAGCGATGCCCGGAGTGCTTCCAGGTGCTTGGGCGGCACTTCCACCACACCAGGAAGTGCCACCAGAAGAACGTCAGCAAGCACCTGGAGCACATCCGGGTGATTATAAAAGAGGCCGCTTTCCTACAGTCAGGGAGCGAGAGTCGGGTGCTGGAGTAGGACGAAGCTCCAGCGACAGAGAGAAAAAAGGCGGCCCACGGATGTTTGAGAAGCCCGTAATTTGGGGGTGATTGGTGCCGGAGCACTGTGTGCTGTGCGGGACTTTGTGTGAATAAACGTGTGTTTTGTAACTATACTGGTGTCTGTCTGATGGTGTTCGGGCTACCTCTCACAATATATACTAGCCGTCCCCCACAGCTCCGCCCACGTATTAGCGAAACAGGACAAACTTTAAAATTCAATAAACAAAGAGATATCACTAGCTAGGCGGAGGCAAGGTACACTCCAACACGCAGAGTTACAGCGACTTGAACGGAGGCTGGCGCATGAGTGAGGAGGGCCCTACCCGGCTCCCTACTCCTGATGTCACGCTTCCCCCTCCCCTCGGCCTGCAGCCTCTGTCTCAGGATGGCACGAATATTTTGCTCCTGTAAGTGAACTATGATTCTTAGCACAATGAGAGAAGTCGCAAAATCAACCGGAATGTTCAAGCAAATTATAGAAAAAAAACCGATCTAAATCTGTTAAGTAGTTCTCTCATTCGATAACTAAGCAGAGATAAGGTAAACACCCTGAGGCTGGAGCATGAGTGAGAAGGGCCCGGCCCCCCCCTCCTCTCAGCCCGCTGTGTGTCTCTCGGATTCACACAAATAAATTGGTACTGCAAGCGAACTATGATACATAGCGCAATGAGAGAAGTCGCAAAATCAACTGGAATGTTCAAGCAAATTATAGAAAGAAAAAAACGATCTAAATCAATTAAGTAGTTCTCTTGTGAAAGCGGACAGAAAGACAGACAGATGTTGGATTTCATAGATATAGAGATATATATTAATTTTCAATAAACTATATTTTGTATTGAAAAAGTTATAGCTTGAAGTGTTACTTCAAAAAGACTGACAGACATAATAAGGATTTACTTTAACAAAAATTGCAACAGATTACACAAAATCAGAAGGAAAAATTATTGCAGTAAATGGCAAACTGATAAAAAAAAGAAGCTGGAACAAGCTGTGTACATGCAGCTGCAATGACCTTCTGGAAAGATTTTTTCCATAAAGACTGTACTAACCCTCTGAAATGGTTTATTCCAGGGTTAAGGTCTCCTTTCATAATATCTTGAAGGGATAAAAAGGAGGTACAATAAATAGGTCAAGACATGTCAAACTGAGGACAGAGAAAGTGATAGCAGTTGATTTAAGTGAAAAAGATGGGAGTGTAATGTTTTGTTTTTTTGTTTTAGATGCGTTTATCAAAGCCGTAACAGTGTGGATGAGCTGCAGTCTATATATGCCTTAGTATAGGAAGGGCTAAACTGTCAATTCTGTATTTCCATCTTGGAGCTCATTACAATATTTTACAATGACACACTGTAGGCAGAGTGCAACTCAAATGTCATATATAAAAATAAAACAAGCAGGAAAGGAAATGCTTGACAAGTAAGATGTTTTTTTACTATATAATGGTCAGTGAGAGTCTGATGTCAACAAACCGCTTTCACTTTTAATATTTACACATGTGTAAATACATAAATGACTAACATATCTGAGCAATTCAAAGTGTCACTTTGTTCTGATGTGATGACTGTCACCTTGCAAGCCACTTGACACATACTTGTAGACCGGACTTTGAGAATCACAGATTTTGGAATATCATTTGTAAATTATTTGAACGTACTTTAGACAACACAGGTATGCCCTAGAGAGTGGTACATGTTTGGGAATTCTTCTCTTTTAAAACATGCAGGTAGGGAATTATAAGAGAAACATTTAATTTTAAATATGACCAAGCATTGTTAAACCATCTGTATAACAACTAATGACTACTTCATGTAAGATTTTTATTTTTATTTAGAGACAAATGTCTTATTTTGTTTTCTTAATTGCTTAGAAGCAGATTAAAATTCATTTTCTCTTAGGGCATCCTGGTGATAAGTATTATTGTCTTACAATTCCAGAATCCAGTTTGCATATTCTCCTGTTGTGCACATGAGTTTTAATTTTGGTACTTTAGTTCTTTCCTTGTACCCCAAAGAGGCACAGATTAGGTTGACTGATGAATTTATATGAATGTACGTGGATGTATTTGTGAGTATGCCATGTAACTGGCCCCTGTCCAGAGTTGGTTCCTGCCTTACTCCTGATGCTGTTGAGATAGATTTCAGCTCCCTGCAACTGTGAACTGGATTAAAGAATAAGTTTGGTAATTGTTCAAATCGATGTAATTTCTTTTCAAACAAGGAAATCTTCCTCTGCCTAAACAAATCTCACTATGGTGCATTATTCAACAGTGGTGCAATCCCGTAGTGGAGATTAATGTCAGAGTTCCGTGCTGGCCATGTTCAAACTACCCATAAGCCATCACTAATGTGATCTCCTATCAATTACAATTACTGCTTAATTTTCAGATTGCCTTTACTTTTTTGATTTACCCTTGTATTATGCAGGATATGTGTACTATAAGAATTTTATTTGGCATATTCAGAATTTTCTTTATAATTTGTGTTTTCTTTTGCATTAAAATGTATGGTTTGTATTGATGACTATAATGATAAAACTGTTCTTTTAATTGACAGACTGAAAAGTTAGCTCTTCAGCTTGGTCACAACATGGGCAAAGCTCTCCTACTTTTTAAACTGAAACTTCCCCGCTACAAAATAATCTGACAAAATGGGATTAAGAGATGAAACATAATCTTAAACGGAACAAATGTCAAGTAAGGAGATCAGGAAAATGAGGCACCAGAACCAAAGAACTAGGCAAACTCTTTGTGGCAATGCTCACAATAATTCTTAAATGTAAATCACAAAGAAGGGTCAATCACACTGAAAATTAAGCAACACAGAGGAGGCTATGTAGTGACTTAAATCCAGGTCTTCAAAATCCTCAAAGGCATTGATAAAGTAGATCCAGCAAAATTCTTTCATCTTAAAGATGAGTCACATACTCAAGGACATCAGTGGAAATTAAGAGCAAGTGAATTTAAGGCTGAAGCCAGGAAGCACTTTTTTTACACCAAGAGTGGTGGAAATCTGAAACTAACTACCAAGTAATATAGTTGAAGCAGAAACGTGGACAACCTTTAAGAAGAATGTGAATGAGATTTTGGGACAGCTTAGCTATTAGCTAAACAAATGAGCTTGATGGACTGAATGGTCTCCCCTCATTTGTCAGATTTCCTAAGTTCTTATTTCAGATGTTAGAGAGTATGAAGCACCATTTTTTAAAGTATCATTTCGATGGTGTCACATGACACAAATGTTGATTGATTTTGCTCAGCAACCTGGACCTGCATCCTATAAACAGCTATTTAAAATGGTAGCACCCATGCATAAACAAAATGATATTGCACATAACAAACACATATCAATATTAACATATACAGTACCTAAAGACAATAACTTATTAAAATAAGCATACAAGGAGATTCACTGATGTGCATGCTCTTCTGAAATATTAAAATGATCGTAAAACAAAATTTACAGTATATAGTGCAAAAAAATTATTTGTGTCCAAGTCATAAAAAAGCAGTAAAACACTTTACTGTGAAAAATACCTAATGTTGTACCTTATGTGCTTGGATACCACAAGTACATAAGAAGGAAAACAGAATGGTGCTAACAAGAAACTAAAGTGTGTTACAGTTTCCAAAAGCTATTAACCAGAGATAAAAAAAAATCTTGCACTTCCATTTCAGTATAGCACTGCTCCCTTTGTTCGAACTGCTCCCTTGGCACATTGAGGTGTTGGTCCCAAAGGTAAAAAGATAATTGATTCAGGAGGTCTTCCGTGGTCTTGTCAGTACAAGGGTTTATTGAGCATTTCCATGACATTCTGGACAGGTCTTTCCATGGAAGTCTAATCCAGATTCCTGTCATTTCCCTGAGAGGAACATTTCAACCAAATCAAAAGCAATAAATTACAGGTGCTGGTCATAAAATTAGAATATCATGACAAAGTTGATTTATTTCAGTAATTCCATTCAAAAAGTGAAACTTGTATATTAGATTCATTCATTACACACAGACTGATGTATTTCAAATGTTTATTTCTTTAAATGTTGATGATTATAACTGACAACTAATGAAAGTCCCAAATTCAGTATCTCGGAAAATTAGAATATTGTGAAAAGGTTCAATATTGAAGACACGTGGTGCCACACTCTAATCAGCTAATTAACTCAAAACACCTGCAGAAGCCTTTAAATGGTCTCTCAGTCTAGTTCTGTAGGCTACACAATCATGGGGAAGACTGCTGACTTGACAGTTGTCCAAAAGACGACCATTGACACCTTGCACAAGGAGGGAAAGACACAAAAAGTCATTGCTAAAGAGGCTGGCTGTTCACAGAGCTCTGTGACCAAGCACATTAATAGAGAGGTGAAGGGAAGGACAAGATGTGGTAGAAAAAAGTGTACAAGCAATAGGGATAACCGCACCCTGGAGAGGATTGTGAAACAAAACCCATTCAAAAATGTGGGGGAGATTCACAAAGAGTGGACTGCAGCTGGAGTCAGTGCTTCAAGAACCACCATGCACAGACGTATGCAAGACATGGGTTTCAGCCATCGCATTCCTTGTGTCAAGCCACTCTTGAAGAAGAGACAGCGTCAGAAGCGTCTCGCCTTTGGACTGCTGCTGAGTGGTCCAAAGTTATGTTCTCTGATGAAAGTAAATTTTGCATTTCCTTTGGAAATCAAGGTCCCAGAGTCTGGAGGAAGAGAGGAGAGGCACAGAATCCACGTTGCGTAAGGTCCAGTGTAAAGTTTCCACAGTCAGTGATGGTTTGGGGTGCCATGTCATCTGCTGGCGTTGGTCCATTGTGTTTTCTGAGGTCCAAGGTCAATGCAGCTGTCTACCAGGACGTTTTAGAGCACTTCATGCTTCCTGCTGCTGACAAACTTTATAGAGATGCAGATTTCATTTTCCAACAGGACCTGGCCCCTGCACACATTGCCAAAGCTACCAGTACCTGGTTTAAGAACCATGGTATCCCTGTTCTTGATTGTCCAGCAAACTTGCCTGACCTTAACCCCATAGAAAATCTATGGGGTATTGTGAAGAGGAAGATGCAATACGCCAGACCCAACAATTCAGAAGAGCTGGAGGCCACTATCAAGAGCAACATGGGCTCTCATAACACCTGAACAGTGCCACAGACTGATCGACTCCATGCCACGCCGCATTGCTGCAGTAATCCAGGCCAAAGGAGCCCCAACTAAATACTGAGTGCTGTACATGCTCATACTTTTCATGTTCATACCTTTCAGTTGGCCAACATTTCTAAAAATCCTTTTTTTGCATTGGTCTTAATTGATATTCTAATTTTCCGAGATACTGAATTTGGGACTTTCATTAGTTGTCAGTTATAATCATCAACATTAAAAGAAATAAACATTTGAAATACATCAGTCTGTGTGTAATGAATGAATCTAATATACAAGTTTCACTTTTTGAATGGAATTACTGAAATAAATCAACTTTGTCATGATACTCTAATTTTATGACCAGCACCTGTATATTCAACTTGATCAGAGCTGGTTTACTTAATTACTGAGTACTATCTGAGTGCTATCATCCTATGAGGTGTATTATGTTGAAGCTCCCAGAAACTCTCAGACTAGGAAGAATAGGGAGAGGAATTCATTTTAGGTACAGTAAACCCTAATTTTAATAGTAAAGCACAGTTCATCCATCCATCCATTTTCCAACCCGCCGAATCCGAACACAGGGTCACGGGGGTCTGCTGGAGCCAATCCCAGCCAACACAGGGCACAAGGCAGGAAACAATCCTGGGCAGGGTGCCAACCCACCGCAGGACACACACAAACACACCCACACACCAAGCACACACTAGGGCCAATTTAGAATCGCCAATCCACCTAACCTGCATGTCTTTGGAATGGGGGAGGAAACCAGAGCGCCCGGAGGAAACCCACGCAGACACGGGGAGAACATGCAAACTCCACGCAGGGAGGACCCGGGAATCGAACCCAGGTCCCCAGATCTCCCAACTGCGAGGCAGCAGCGCTACCCACTGCGCCACATAATAGTATATGTATTTTATGTTTTGCACTTTCTTAAATGTATTAGAAAACAGCAAACATTTAAATATGTGGCACTGTGAATTTTTATGAAAGGAGGGAATCTTGAGTGTACTTTTTATTAGTCAAAAGAGTCTTGTTTTTTTCCGTCTTCATGGGATATATGTAGTGGCACAGTAGCATAGTGATTAACGCTGCTGCTTGATGGATCCAGTGTTCTGAGCTAGGGCCTGATGCTGTGACCTGGGCTGTTCCCTGTCTTACTGTCAGTGTTTCCAGAATAGGCCTTAGCTCCCTGTGATTCTGAATTTATATTAGTACATTTGAGAAGATATTATTGCATGGCAATATTTTTTTTCATGAAAGTTTCACATTAGTGGAATGTGGTTTTTTTCATGTCACTCTTTTGCCTTTCTCTTACTCTTCTCTGTTACCCTGTCAGATATTTTTCCTTAATGTAATATTAGGTTATTTTGGTATGAATTTTTTTGTACAGCTATGGAAAATATTACACATAAAAATTGACTCTATTAGGACCTATACATCTTTGTTAGTAACTTTGGTGAACAGGAGCACAGAAGGTTTCAAAATGGGCTAACAGGCCTCCAAAGGGGACTAAAACCAAACCAGGACCTTCGTTGTTCTGTCTGGAATGAATTCTAACCCCTGTTAGCTCCTTTAGCTGTAAGGGCTGAGACAAGTAGCAGAGAGTGGAATGTCACCCTGGGTGAATTCCTTTGCAGAACAAATTAGGCTGTGACTCAGATTCACATAGAACAGGAGCAAGTGTAACAGGAGAAGTGCATGCAGCACGGCTGAGAGAGACAGTAAAGAAAAGATAGCCTGCAGGTATGTAAGAGACACTCGTCAGTTAAAAGACTGATCAACCACTATACGAAAGCTCTCCTTTATCTTCAATCACAGAAGAAGGTGCTTTGTATTCTAGAATCCACAAGTTCATGTTCTTCTTGGTGTCTCAGGGGACAAGCAGTCAACTTGAGCAATTTCTTTTGAAGAGACACACCCATAGTAAAGTTTCTAGCTTCAGTATGTGTCTGCCTGTGTACTGTCCAAGATTAAAATGGGACATAATAGTGCCTAATAGCATTTTGGCACATCAATCACAGGGTCCATTGAATCCATGTAAATATGTTTTACCAAGTTGCTGTTTTCCTGGGCACTAGCACTATATTATCAAAGTGCTACACTTGTTTGAGGACCTTGTAGAAGCAATGTTCAACCAAGCAGAAGAAACCACTTTCCGTTATCACACCACTCTTTGGTTAATATAGGAGGTTAGACAGGAACAATGCACTAAGAATGCCAATGCTATAGTCTGTTCTGTATTCTGATATACAGATATCTATTCTCAAACAGATGGCCCTGTAACTCCAAGGAAAACACTGACAGTCTGTGATGAATATCTGACAAAACAAATTGCAATTTGTATAAATAATTTTATTCTTACTTCTGATACCAGCTGCAATTTTTCCTGACAACCATCTTCATCTTGTGGTTCTGAGGACTTTCACTGAGCAGAACCCCAATTTATAATTCACTTCTGTGCCTAAGAGTAAGTAGTTGTGGTGAAGAATGTGATCTCAGAATCTGAGAGTCTAGGATAAGCTGCTGATGCCCTCCAATTTTCAAGGTTGTGTTAGAAATTGTAAAGCCATCGAACATTGGTTGGTGTAAAGTTCTAGGAATGACTTTTGGAATCTTGTTATGTGACAATGGATGAGGTTGCTACATCATTCTGTAATTCAATTATTTTAACCAAATTTCAGTTCACACACCAGGCCGTGTTTGAAAAGGGTCACTCATCATATAAGAATAACTACATTTTTATTTTTAATTAAAGTAGAATGACAATTTAAATCACTCTGCATGTGCACATATTTAGTTTTCTTATGTTGTGGATCATCATCCAAGTATAGGTTTACTGCAGTCTGCCCATTACTCATGGAAACTGTGGCCAGTATGATCCGGTAATGGAAATGGATAGATGGGTGATTAGTTTCTTGGCTAGATTCTGTTTTCTGCAACTATCCAGATGGTGACATCACACTGTGTGAAGGAAACTGCAGTGAAGGTTCAGTCAGCCATTAGCAAACTAAGATGTGTAAAGCAATAATTTTGTTCACCCTCTGCTGACAGAACTTTCTTTTCACTACTTTCATACACATACAGGCCACTGTATGCAAGAAGTGGCATCTTCTAGCAAGCTCAAGTGATGATCATACTGATTACAGGCTACCCAGTCCCCAATGATTTTAGAGTCATTATGCGGCACTTCACAACAAATAAAAGCAGTGATCTAAAGGATGTTGCCAGGCAGCAACAGAATTTATCAAGCAAGAAAGTGGATTGTCTTAGAGACAGTGGGCCGATTTAAATCAACATGTGCAAAGTGTCATTCCTGCTGAAGCAAAGCATAATGTTAAAATACCAACCAAAGAAACAAGAATGTAAACCACTGCATTAAAGAACCTCAGGGGAATGCTACAGGATACAGATCAGGTCAGCATTTCGTATGCTTAATGCTGTTAAAAATGACCTTTAAACTCTGACAAGTAATTGTATTTATTGATGGTTGTAAGGGGCTTTAACATTTTTATACTAATGTGATAAATGTCCAAAATGGCAGAATAATAAAATCTGCTATATTGCAATTATCATATAAGTAATAAGGAGAAGGTGGTGGCCCTCCAAAGCAATATGCCAGAAATTTACAGCATCCTCTGGCATACCTTCATGCCCCTGCACCTCTGAATCTTTAAATCTCCTTAATGGGACAAGCACCCAAGGCTCTTCTCTGGCTTGAGGTGTTCCAGCATGGAGTACATCCCTAGCAGACAATGCTTTTCAGGACTGTTACTAAAGATCTCCTTTCCCTGACCTGACTTCACTCGCTGCCTCGTTCCTAATGGTATGTTGCTTCATCTTCTCATCTGAAGACATATTCTTTGGCTTTGTACAGTTCATACCATTATCAATAATAATAATCCCACACACTTCAAGGTCTGACACATTCTTCCTAAAGGGAGGACACCCTTCAGATTACCACTTCTTCTAAGATTTGAGTTTTTGTGCTGCTGTCAGCATGAACATGTATTCTGTTACCTTTGTCAATAATAAGGTGTTTTGTGCCATAGATCTGGGTGTTAGACCTTGTTTATCACACCATTCCCAGAAAACTCTACAGACTGTAATCTGTAATAATCCCAGAAGGGCAGTTTTAACATAATACAGAAGTCAAATTTGCTTAAATGACATGTCTTGCTCATTCTAAAGTTTGGTCTAACTACAGCTAAACCTCTTGATTGAGTCTGTATGCTACATGTGTTGGATTGCAGCAGCATGATTGGCTGTCTGATAGGTGTAGACTATTTGTGTTAATGCCTAATAAACTGGCCACTGAGTTTATATGGGGCTTATCAAGATTTATTAATTCTACCACTATTTATTTATACAATGCATAAACAGACTCAACTATGAAAACTGAATTATGTTCCTTCCATCTGACTGAAAAGATTAAAAAGATGTTATTGCTAAGGGTATTCTAATCAGATTATTTAGGGCCCATACTGATCACAGATTTCTTGTTTCTAGAGTTGGTCAATTCTGATACCAATTCTACTTGTTTTCTTTGTCCTTTTAATGTTTTTAACACTGAGCTCCTGCATATCCAGCCATATATAGTAGTGAGGTATTTTTATAAACTTACTGCAGACCACAGGTGTTACCTGTTCAGTTTTTGTTAACAAAATTAAATTCTCAGGTTTATTGGTCAGTGACCGTAAAATAATAAAATAAATAAAATCCCCTTAAAACATTCTTTTTTAAGCTAATTAAACATTTCCAAAAATGTGTATCTGTAATACATAACATAAACTTTTTTGTCATTATTGCAAGGCACGATTCTAATAAAATGTTCATGTTTATCGAGAAGGTAAAATGCTGACATGCTTAATAAGTTTACACATAAAATTAGCAATTTGGCTCTTAAGCTAACAAGCCGTATTGTTAGCATTGGCAGTAACGTGTTTAAAGTAAGGCATGTTAAGTAATAAGATTACTTTTTAAAGTTTTGTGTAACAACACAGTACTTACAGTATTTTACTGAAGTAAAAAATACATTCAATACTTAAAAATAAAACAGATATGCGTTAGTGTAGAAGCTTATTCCTGACCACTCCCAAAAAAAAAAAAAATCTCGTTATCATTTCACAGAAGTATTGCCTTTTTTCTCAAAGATGTCGCCTGCTGCTGTTAGTGTTACATAATGCACGTGCGTGCTCTGGCAGTCTAGAGACAGATGAGGAAGAGGTTAAGCATGTGCACTGTTTGTAATGCATTACTTTTTATGATAACTAATAACTAACAATATAACATATTTAGTTACTTTTCTTTGTAAGTAATGAGTAATGTAAATAAGTTAATTTTAAAAGTAATGCTTCCCAACATTGCTTATTGTCACTAATAAGGACAAATTCTTCTTTATCTGTTCTTTTTCTACTTAAAAATGTGAGCTGCAATACTAAGCAGAAGCTCACACGCCATCTACACTCGAACAAGGAGTGTCCATTTTAATTACAGGACAAAACAAAAAGGTCCATATATATTCTGTTGTAATTTCTATTGACGATGTGCTTCTCTTTTCTTACACTGTGCCATTCCTCTCCAAGCACAGCACAACTCCTCATATTCCCTTTTCTCAGATTACTACTCGTTTTCCTTTCACGTTAAAGCCAGTATTCCTGCCTTCACTCTCTCCTAAAGCCTTGCCTCATTGCTCACTGTTTACAGAAAGTTTGGCAGTAAAATGACATGTGAGATTTCTCAAGTACCGTAATACTTTGTGGAAAGGAGTACTACAAGTATATTGCTGTAAAGCTGGGAAAAGCACATTCTAAATAAGATCGAGCGATTTAGTGATCACCCTATCAAGTCATTTGGGGTGAAAACTGTTAATCTCAATCAGCAGCATCACCAATTATAGCTGACTGAAGCATGCCCTCTTATACACTTTGCAAAGAACATTTTTTTTCAATCAGAGCTATTAGTTAATTTACAGAAAATAATTTATAGGTTGTTTCCTATAAAAGTAATTCTTATTTTTCTGAAATCTGTGCCTGTTTTCAACTCTAAAGAAGCTAAGTATTCTAAAAGGAAAGTAACTTTCTTGATTGTACTTTGTGCTTTGTTACGCTTCATTGCAGTATTTGTTTTACATAGTGAAATTAATAAATGTCTTATGTTACAGCCAGGCTGTGTTCATTGGCTTATGTTTATTTTCCTTTTTATGTCTTCTTTGTTTATTGTAATTGTGTAAACTTTGTTAGTATTGTTCTGTTTATTTATTATTTAGTATTTATGCAAGATCTGTTCTCTTATATCTCTTGTATTTTGTGGGTGGAACCTGAAGAGGCAGTGTCATGAAATGGCTGAGTTCAAAGTATAGCTGCAAAAACACTTCCAATGTTGCCCACTAGAGGGGGAAAACACCACCAAAATATCCCAACTAGAATTCCAAAAGCTGAGACAAATCTTGATAAAAATATCCATCCATCCATTTTCCAACCCGCTGAATCTGAACACAGGGTCATGGGGGTCTGCTGGAGCCAATCCCAGCCAACACAGGGCACAAGGCAGGAACCAATCCCGGGCAGGGTGCCAACCCACCGCAGGACACACACAAACACACCCACACACCAAGCACACACTAGGGCCAATTCAGAATCGCCAATCCACTTAACCTGCATGTCTTTGGACTGTGGGAGGAAACCGGAGCACCCAGAGGAAACCCACACAGACACGGGGAGAACATGCAAACTCCACACAGGGAGGACCCAGGAAGCAAACCCTGGTCCCCAGGTCTCCCAACTGCGAGGCAGCAGCGCTACCCACTGCGCCACCGTGCCGCCCTTGATAAAAATAAAAAAGGTTTATTTTCACAAAAGCATGTGCAGGTACAAAGCTCAGAAGAGCACAAAGAGTTGCCTGAAAGGCAAGAGTGAATACATTAAACAGAGTCCCAAAAAATCAAGACAGAGCAGAGGTTCAAAAAATCAGTAACAAAGTCCCAATACATCAATCCAAAGATGAATGAAACACAGTTCAGATTCTATATACAGGAAATCAAAAGGTAACAGCAAAGACATAGATACTCACAAGAACTCTCCACTCCAGCACGTTCAATAAACCACCAAGAACTATGGGAGACCCTCCCTTAAATAGGGAGGAGGGCAGTTCCTGGCGGTGATGGGCAGGAGGCTCCTTGTGGGACCACCTATAAAGCACAAGGTACTTAACTAAAGCCCTTCTCTTTTTCCAACATACAAACAGAAAGACGTACTTAAAGTAAACATTAATACAAATAACTGAAATAAAGTTAATCAAACAGACCCATGACGCGACTTTGAGCTCTAGCCAGGGGGAAAATGCTGACTGAAGCATGACAGACAGGTTCACTATTACATCACTCCACTGTCCATCTGAAAGAGTAATATTATTCTCTTGGTCATTAATAGAATAAATCAGACCTCCTTTTAGAGGACAATGATTACAGGTTGAGTAGGATGGATAATAGTTTCTGCATACAATATAGTTCATTGAATAATTATCTGATGTTACTGACATTGGCTCATTCTGATATTTCTATTTTAAAGTGCCGAAACTCAAAATTATTATTTTAATGTGGCATTATTTATATTAAAAAATGTCATGGTGTCTTTCTGTTTACATTGTATAAGTTTTGGAAGAATACTGTGAAAAGTCCAGGTATTCTTTAATAAAGTCTAAACTATATTTATTAAATTATTTTGTGACACATTTAAAATATCATACTGATTTTCTTAATACTCTGAATCTGAGATAAATTTTAGGTAACATTTCCTTTTTTCAGTATTCAGGTGTTCAGGGTATTTATTTTGTCTTCAGATACAATTAGGACATTCAGAATGGTATTGTTCTTGTACTTGTTCCTGATGTGGTTAGGGAATACAAACATTGTCTTCCAAAGACTTCTGAAATTTTGCTGTTGGCTTCCATCACCGGATCTGTCACTGTGTCTAAATCTCACTGAAGCTTTGTCTGTTGTAACTGACCTTTGACCTTCCAAAGGGTTTATATTCTTCAGGGCTGGAGTTTTTGTTGTCTTTTCCTTCACACAGGCTTGATCATATCACATTTACAATTGACTTTATATGTTTATGTATATCAAAAGAAATTGATATATTTTACTTTGCATTTAATGTGACTTGGAGTGCTCATGTATATTAATGCTGTTGTAAGAGTTAGCAATTTGCTTTTAATGCTGTTACAGTTGTACATTTATTGAAGACATTTAAATTTGTAATTAGTGATGCAAGCCATATAAAAATGAACTAAGTTGCATGTTTATGAGTAAAGTGAAAGAGTGCTTTGAAATTTTACAAACAGCACCTAAATTAGGGATGGAACAACATAAAAGTATGATACATAAAGTATTTAGAGTTCCTCAGTGTGTAGTGGATTCAAGCAGCTCATTTATTTTGCATTCATTCTGTACCTACTGCTTTGGTATAGCAGTTCATATAATCATTTTCATCAGCCACTTCCAAAATTTCTTGATCTAGAGAGGAGTTAGATAAAGAATTCTGACATGAACCCTTTAAGCAGCATGTGATGAAGTGAACAGAAAATAATGATACATAATGCCCCATCTGTCAGGATAAATCTCAAACCATCACAATGTCCTTTTCCCTATGATTTGGCAATATATAAAGATAAACAGGAAGGCTAAAGAGTAAAAATGATTATTTATTTAATCATTGAGACATGATACAGCAGAGCATGCAATCATAAGGTCCTTTACAAAGTAATTTAAAGTAACAAGATGCAATTCAGCATAGTTTTATTCAACTTATAAGTTGTTCAAAGAAGCAAATCTTGAAGATCTCACACAAGTAAATTGGAGAGCAGATTTGAGGGATTGTTATGCCTTGGCAGTACAGTAGCTTGTCATGAATTAGTATAGTTGGTCATATTTGCATACCAAGTCTTGCGAATAGCTGATTAAAATTGCTATGGAAAGAAAAAGTGAGTTGTAGGACAAAAGGTTGGCAAAGCTAAAAGAGCAGAGAGGCATGCAAGGCTTAGGAATAGAGTGTATACTTCTGAAATTGTATACGTGCTCTGAAGCTGTACTTTATGAAGAGCATTATTCAAGAATAAATTGATTTTAATTGAAATGAATTGAAAGATGGCCAGCATCAGAGGATCTTAGGTATTTAGCAGCTTGACATAAAGCAAGAAGTGTAGATTTGCGTAGGTGTAAACTATTTCTTGTATTATTCTTAGACTATGGTTAGAGTTCTTTTGTGTATATATTTTACTGCTCCTTGAATAGGAAGCCTTATAGAAAGGGTAACATTGCTTTAAGTGAAGAAGGAGTGGAGGCCAGTAGGTCTGTCAGCGGTGTTGTAGTTCATTCTTAGCATCCTTGATACGTTTGACAGGTGAAATAATGGAGCCCAATATTACGATTTTCCCTAAATTCCATTGCTCTCATTCAGTAAGAAATTCATAATCCAAACCTTAAAAAAATTAAATCAGTTATATTCTACATTTAAAGCCCGACAAGATGTAATAATACAGTAGTCTTGATGAAGTGGCTCATTTTCCCCAACAATTGTTCCTCTCTTTTGTGAAGACTAGTCACAGAAAAAATGTTGAACTTTTCCACCAAAGCTTTTGAAGTTTAACCTCCCACCTTCCTAAAACACACTAAATTACGCAATATGAAACTCCATGATGTCTCAGATACCAGTTTTCGAAATGAAAAAGACCATCAATCAATGTATACACTTTATACTCAACTTGTATCGTTCAATGGACTGGCTCCTGTGATAAGCAAAGCCTTTTACTTACGTCATTTTAATCCTGATAATCCTGGCAATGATCATGGTGGCAACATGTTAAGGTTAACATACCAGGCCACTCTATACATAGCAGCTATCTACAACTGTTTCTTGAAAATTGCTTTCAGGCTGGGCTAGTAATATAATTCCTATAGTACGCCCTTGTTCTGTCTGTATGTCTTCTCCCAGTGGGCTGCACCTATTTCCCTCCCCAGAAAATCATTCCAGGTGATGTTGCCTACTCTTTTGCTCATTTTCTACTCTATTGCCCTGAAACTAGGGGGCTTTGGACCACAGGACAGTCCTTTTAGCCAGTGAAGAGAAATTAGAACTGTTTTTGGTTCAGTGCTTGATCAGAGCTTAGGATGCTTCTTATGTAGCACCAGGCTCTCTTTCTGTTTATGTCAGTCTTGCTGCAGCCTAGAACAAATCCAAAGGGACATCCTAATCCAAGAGAACATCCTAGGTGCTTACCAAAAGAACCACAAATTACTCCTCTTAATCCACAGAAGCAATGGTTCTCCCATATTACTGAGCTACTCCCCCTGTCTTAAAGAGTAGACCCTGCCACTCTGTGCAGGAACTTCATTTCAGCCTCTTGTAATCAAAATCTCATTCTTTTGGACACCAACCAGAGATCATGATAATAGGTATAGTTGGGGATGTTGATGGACCAGTAAAGTGAAGGCTTTGTGTGATGACTTAGCTCTTATATCACAAAAATGGTCTGATACAAGATCCATAAAACTGTTGCTGCTACACCTGATTTGATGTCCTGTCCCACAGTTTCCTTTACACTTGTTTGTGAACATGTCCTAGGGGTACTTGAGCTTCTCCATCTCTACTGGTGGTTCACCCTATAGAGAACAAGTCACTCTCCAACTATTGGAAGGAGTCTCTGTTACCAACCCAAAGTAGCATTTCCCAGGGAGATGGATGTGTGGGATCCTTTGGTAACTGAAACACACTTTCTTGTGCCTGTTGTTAAAAATGTAATCTGGCATTCCGCAGACAGTAACCTTGCTACACCATCAACACTGAAGAGGTGTGTTGGCCAAAACACTTGTAGATATCCAGTGCTTTTAGCACTTCTTGTAGAGGTCCTCAGCAACAAAATAGCCCCAACCCCCTTCAACCACTGCCTTGTCCAAAGAAAGCTTACGAGATTCTCAAATAGCTCCTTCCACCTCCTGGACAGGTTCAGATTTGGAATAGTTATTTTTCTTAATACTTCTTCACATCTGATTTTGGTTCTTTTTCAATATCCTCTTAAGGACTCTGTGTGTACTTTTTTGTTTGTTAGCAATTGTGTTTGTATTTTTTTCCTAGCTTATGTTAAGGAGAAAACCTCTGGAAGATGCACCTCATATCACTGACAGCTTTATTTTTGTCATTTCTAAGTGGCTGTGTTAAATGTGCTGAAAAGGCAGATGGTGACACTTGAGTAGTTTAATATATTTTTGTATTAAAGCAATCACATTTGACACTGAACACTTTGATTTTTTATTATTTTGTTTCATTTGTCATAAGTACATATCCTTATCATTTATTTATGTTCTTAATGTCTTCATTTTTGTACAGAATTTAGACAAACTAGATGGGCCAAGTGTGTGCTTCTTTAGTACAATGATAGCTCTTGTGAGTTTTTTATAATAGAAATTGAGGCATAAACAAAGGACCAGTTGAGAGTGTATGTAATAAAACCAGCAACATTTTCAACAAGACAATAGAGGGTGTGGGGGCTTTTAAAAGCAGACTGGCAGATAAGATCAGTAACATCAGAGGATTGGTTACAAGACAGGTTGGAATAAAGAGATACTGTATTCAGAAGTGGGTAGAATATTTCAGACAGAATAGGAATGCAAATAGAAACGTTTACATATTTTAGTGTACAGATTATGTTTAGGTTCATCATCCTTTACTGCTCATGTCAATATTTTACCCTGTTACAAATGTTCAGGAGGCATTGTTCCACCTAAGCTGACTTGTATTTATAATTGAGTTTTAGTATCTGTGTCTAGATTGTACGGTGCTTTTTTGTACTCTCCTGAAGGTCAAAAAGATCACATGTGCTGTGTAAATACAGAAACTTGGTTCACCATAGAAGGTGTCTCTATAAATAATATCCAAAGAGATTAACAGTAAAGAATGGAGACGTTAGTGGGTAGCTCAAATGACCTTTCAGCAACACAAAATGCCAGTGAAAACCATGTGCTAGTGTGCATTGGGAAAAGTCAAGTGAATATGTACTGTATAATGTTTGACTTTCTCTATTTATCCTGATATGGAATGTACTACAGTTTTGTATAATGTTTCCTTTAATGTACTGTAACATCTAATAAACATTCATTGGCCTTCACCATTGATGTAGATGACAAATATACAGGTGTGAATGTTCCTCTGATGGATTGACTCTGTATCCAGAGTTGCATCCCAGGAACGTAGATAAGTTAAGATTATTCAGACAGTAGATTGCTGCATATTTCAAATGCCAATAAATTCAAATATATGCAAATATACCAGTTGTCTTTGGGAATGTTCATGTGAGGATGAATGTTTAAAAATGGAAGTTTAAACTCAAAGAATGACAGGCATCCTGTTTGCTATGTAATTCTGCTTATATTTTGTTATTACTGCTGTTAGAAACATGCATTTTGACAGGTAAAAATAAACCATAATCCATCCATCCATCCATTTTCCAACCCGCTGAATCCAAACACAGGGTCACGGGGATCTGCTGGAGCCAATCCCAGCCAACACAGGGCACAAGGCAGGAACCAATCCTGGGCAGGGTGCCAACCCACCGCAGGACATAAACCATAATCTGTTAGTCCATTTAAACATAAAGCAGATCCTGGGTTTTGAAAATTTCTTACCTTATAGATTATAGGTGTATAGATACTTATCTGATAATTTACTATCTAATACAGTCATTTTAATATGCACTTCTCAGAAAGAACACATGGAAAAAGATGAACAGTATTGGTTAATGTATTATAAATGTGTTTTTCTTTTTATAGTGTATATATGTGGACACTGTTTGGATTTGTTTTTGTTTTTGTTTCCACCATCTCCTTGCTCAGTTTGATTTGTCCCCAAAGACCAGCTCATCCGGTTACATTACCGACGGTGTTGGGTAGGAGAGGCTCCCAAGTTGGAAGAGGGAGCATGGAGCAGGACCCGCATCCTCACAATGTGCATTTGCGTATGTGCGTGTATGTATATATATATATATATATATATATATATATATATATATATATATATATATATATAATATATATATAAATACATATATATATATATATATATATATATATATATATATATATATATATATATATATATACAGTATAGTGATATGGACGCTGTATAGTGCCCGACCCGACACAGACTCACACTGAGGCACGTGTAAAACACCAAGAACTTTTATTTTTTTTCACCTGTGAGCGCATGTTCTCCCCATGACCCACAGGCAATACACAGTCCCAAGCACACTAATAACACAAAAGCACTATCCTCTCTCTTCTACTACCACTCCTCCACAAGCTTAGTCATCCTCCTCCTCCCGACTCTGGCTCCTGAGTGGTGGTTGCTGGCCCCCTTTTATCAGGCACCTGGAAGTGCTCCAGGTGGTTTATTGCTGACATCCGGCTGCACTTCCAGGCAAGGCAAAACCAGTGCCCAAAAGGGGCCACCCGCTCCTGTTGCAGCACCCCCTGTTGACACCTGCAGAACCCACAGAGCGATACAGAACTCCAACCCCCATGAAGTCCTAGGGGAGTCCGAGGCACCGCTGCAACCCAGGGATGCCGCCAACTAGTGCCCAGGGGTAGATACTGGGCTTCCCACCCTTGTCCCCCTGTCAGATGTGGTGAAGGGGCGTCCCGGCCAGGCATTGGTCCCGGCCATCTGTCACAATATACATATGCACACATTGTGGACTAAACAGAGAGAAACCAATATAAAGATTTGGTGTGTACCACTGGGGTATACTTCAACATAAGTTGCAAAACAACAAAACAATTATGTCTTCACAGATAGAGCTCATGAATGAACTGAATACATGATGAAAATATGGCGACTATATAGAGGAATGGCAGGAATGGCTGGGTCCAGGAGAACCAGAACCTGAAGTGGCATCATCAATGGGAGGTTCCTTTTGTTGATCTGCAGAGGGAGAAAAAGAGAAAGTATTAGAGGACGGTGCAAACCCCTGGTCTGGTGTATAATTACAGTTATTTAACCCCATAAGGTGACTCCCAGTCGCATATGTGTGACACAGCCCCTCCCTTAGCCCAGACCCATCGGGTTGGGCTTTCCAAAACCAAGATGTTATGGAGAACCCACGAAAGAACATCATTGTTGGTGTGTAGAATATCCCAGCAATGAAGTACAGTAAACCTGTATGGTTGTAGGGTGAAAAACCACTTTGTGACTCGCTGATTTGATTTCTTTTGCACCGCCATCCAGTGGAAAGGGGCGTGGTTGGTGGCCAGAGTAAGCTCACAGCTTTGGATGTAATAGTTTGGTTGGGTAACATTCCATTTGATTATTAATGCCTCCTGCTCTGCCACAGCATACGTGGTTACACAATTCAAAATTTTTTCTGCTCAAGAAACTTAACGGAATTGTTGTTCTACTGTTCCTGTTTAAAGGAAGCTGGAGTTTGCCGAAATTGAAACTGTAACATGTAGAGAGGGTCAGGACTGATCTCACTAGGCATGTTTTCTGACCGGGATGGTGCAGCATTGGCCGAGGATACTTCCGGCATGCGATTTTATGATGTATACCACATCACACTTGGTGACCATTTTACTCCTGGATACTGCCTGTAAACACAGTGTGGATCAGCTTGGGATGGAGTATCCCCGTCCATAACCAGGCCCAAAGGTTTTGCAGGAGTGGATTTTGCTATGATGGTTTTAATTTCTGATGAGTCTCGCTCCAGTATTACCGAATACGGTGGACTCTGATGGACTGCGATTCAAAGTACCCTTATGGTACTTTCGTAATTGATAACACATAGGGCCCACATATACCACCGAGTTTTTCCGTGGGTACAGGTCAGTCTGGTCTTCCCATTAAGTCACTGTTGCAGAAACACAAATCTGTGGGTGACAATAGAAATGTTGCTGTTGGAATCTGTTAGTGCAGTAACCTTGTGTCCATTTACAAGCACAACTCCTATACAAGGCCATGACAAGTGGTTAGCAACTGCACATTGCCTTCCTCCCTTCACGCAGCTGCATTCCATACACTCATTCAGGTAAGGGCAATTGGGGATGGTGTGCCTTACCTCCCCACACTTGAAACAGCACAGGTAGGATGTGCGCTTTTCCTTCGATTTTGTTGGGGGCTCTGTGCTGTGGCAGGAAGTCTAATGCTGGGCAACACTTCTCGTCCGAGTTTGGCAAGCAGACCATTCTGCATGCTTGGTTTGCGAGGCCACCCTATGCCACTCAAGGGTATCAATTAAGGCTTCCATGTTTCTATATGCTTGTGTTCGGACCAGCTGGGCAAGGAACTTAGGGATGGCGTTCACCAGTATATCAGAGGCGACCTGCTCTATGACCTTATTGATGTCATTTACATCTGGCATTACCCATCACCCCCCCCCCCCCCCCTTTGTTGACGTCATTTACATCTGGCATTACCCATTGCCCGACTTTGCCCCATATATTGAATACCTGGGAGCGTGATGGACACTCTGAGTCAAATTTCCACTCCCAACAAATCCTTGCCTGCTGGTCCAGTGAGACACTGTACCTTTTCAGTACCTCAGCCTTTAGGGTGTCTTAATTAGTGGCAACCTGCTCCCAGAGGTCATAATAAGTCCACTGCACTTTGCCCTTTAGGGACAGCGCCAGTATATTGACCCATTGCACTCACTCCCATTGGTGCCTGGTGGCTGTATGTATAAAAATAAAAAAATACAATTCAATGTTGTCATTCATCTTTAAAAATAATCACACTGATTAGATAAATATACTTACTGTATATTAACATGTGCATATCCAAACATGTTGTATATTATCACAATTTTATTTTCTTCTTGCTTAAACTTTAGCATTGCATTACAAGAAAAAAACAAATTAATTGCCATATTTTCAATGTTTGCTATTAAATTCTCTTGTATATTGCTGAAAGAAATTATGTAGTTAAAAGCTGAAATAGTGCTTGCTTGCTTTTTGCTTCATTTGAAAATGTGAGTTTCTTAGACATTGCATAATCCATGTATTTTACGTTGTTGTCATTGAGTCATAATGTCCCATCAGTAAAGGAAGCAATGCAGGTGAACAGATTTCTGTACTCTGATTGCATGTGTTCCACTTGGTTATAGTCCTGCTCAACAAGGTATGAGGTGGGGAAATACAAGGAGCAAAAGCTAGACCTTTTTCCACAGCACAGAAAAGTGCTGGCCATATAAGGACCCTATCACCTGCCACTGCATTTGCTTTGATTTTGTTGATTGTCTTGATGGCGAAATTCAGAGACTCGTGAGATTGTGACGATGCAGAACTCAGTGAACTATGCAGTAGCACAGGCAATTATGTTATCCATAAATATGGACTTCTCTTTCAGATATTACTCAAGTGCAGGGAAAATTGTCTGAACTTTTGCGTCTGTCATCGGAGGTTTAACAAACAGAAACTCTTATTTCACACCATTGTCGACAAAGTAGTGGACATAAGTAATTAATAAGGCTTTGTTGAAATCCTTTGTTGTCTTTTCCAGCTAGATACTGAAAGCACAGTCACATATAGTTACATACAGTTGCTCCTCAGAATCCAGTGCCATTTCTTCTATTCTCCGGGCCACTATGTTGTTACTGAAGGTTAATGCTGTAACAACGACAGATCCTGCGATTGATCCTGTTTCATAAAGATGGAAACAGCCTAATTTATGGCTAGGAAAAATAATGTCTCTCCCTCTGTAAAAGGCAGAGCTGACTTTACAACACTCACTTTGTCAACTGGCCCAAGCCCACCACCCTTAAACCTTTACAACACCCTTCTAAAAGTGCAAGAGTTTACAATACTCCTGAGGGGATATACTGCCCAAGGTAAGAAACCCTAATTTAAATGAAACAAAGTCATCACATAATCTTAACAAGACTAAACTGTTATTTGTTTCTATACTTCTCTGTATCATTTAAAAAAATCCCATTGCTCTGAAAGTGTGCTCAGTATTGACTGTTCCCCAGGAATGTTGTGTATGTGGATTAAACCATCCTCTTTAATAAAATCCCTTTGTGCGTCCAGGTGTCCGTGTGTGTGTGTCTTCTGGTGAAGTGCGCATGCGCTGGGGCTTCTGGTGAAGTGCGCATGCGCAGGGCACGGTGCGATGCGCGATATTACTGTCAGAGTTAGAGGCGTTTTACGGAAATACAAACCAGTATTACTGAGAGAGGAAATTAAAGGTACACAATACAGTGACGCATATTACAGCCACATACAAGCCAGTATTACTGTCAGAGGAGATTAAAGGCATATTACCGACGCGTACGCCTGTATTACCGCCAGAGAAAATTAAAGGTATATTACGGACGTACAAGCCAGCAGACGTACAAGACAGTATTACTGTCACAGAAAATTAAAGACACACAATACACGGTGGCAGCCCACGAAGAACGGTCAGCTCAGCAAGTAAACATCAACAAAAGAAAGGCTGAAAGAAAGAAAAATACGACCAACAAAAAGAATGAGGTCAAAGTCCCTTGCCATTTAATATAGACTGTTACTACTAATGTTTATGCACTACTGTTCTAGCGCCCGTTATTGTAACGGGCTAAATGACTAGTAAAATAATAAAATGTATCTCTAGTCACTTCTAGATGATGCACTGCCTCTTCTGGACCACTTTTGGTAAATAATAGATAATGTGTGCAGAATCCTTTTTATAAAAATCCTATCTTGTTATTTTAGAGTGGTGTTGAATATTGTGGCTAATTGATTTCAGTTAAATATACATTTTCGGTTGTTGTTTTATTAAGCTAATGACATCTGAAATTGCCTCAATCAGAAACAATAGAATTTATTTATAGAGCACTTTTTCATACACAGGATAGATCAAAGTGATCTCAAAGAAAAAATTGTAAGAGAAGAAAAACAAATTAGAAATACTGTAGAACAGGCAGTGTGGCATAGTGGTTAAGGCTTTGGACTTCAGGCCCTGAGGGTGTGAGTTCAAATCTTGCTACTGACACAGTGTGACCCTCAGCAAGACACTTGACCTGCCTGTGCTCCTATTGGAAAAACAAATGAAATGTAATCAATTGTATTATAAATGTTGCAAGTTGCATTGGATAAACGTGTCAGCTAAATAAGTAAATGTAAGATACATTAGGAATGAATATATAATATACAAAAAATAAACCAATGCTTGCTTAAATAATATGCATACTTTATTTATTGTAATTAATGGAAATGTAGAGTACTTGAATATAGTTATTAAAGATGAGTTACATTATAAGGTCAGATGCCTGTTTAGGAGAGAACAAAATGTTAAAATCTCTGGAGAAAAAATTAAATCTATAGGGGTTCCAAGGCTAAACGACCACCCAGACTTCACTGGCCATTCTACTTAACATAAATGTAATGTTTTTTTAGGGTTTGTCCTAGACGCTTCAATGCACTGCACTTGCATGTAATTATGCAGCGTCAGTTCTAAAAATAATCCAATGTGTTTACACTCAGCACGCATTGTTAACAACACAATAAATAAAACTGAGATCTCAGCCCATCTGCCTCAACTGTTTTTAGGAGGCCCTAGTTTTTGCATGCTGTCTAACACACCTAGATATTCATATGGGGGTTTTCGTAATATTTATAAAACTGATATGCAAGAGAATTTTATGATAAACGTATTGTGTTGTCACTTATAGTTCTTCCACCCCTTAACTCGTTTTGGAAATAATTTTTTGTGGGTTCAATCAGTAAGTACATTGTTACTGATGGTTACAACTCTTTGGATTTTTTTTGTTGGTCTTATTAATTTTATAATAGTCCTATACTGCACTATTAACACCATTTTGTATGGCTATTGTGGCAATGGTCAGCTGACCAGCATCCTTAATACCTAAAAGTGCACAGGATTGTTTTAATATACATTGCTTCAACTGAGACTTCTGCAACATGTTCACGTTTCATGACTCCACATCGACTATAGTTGATATGCAATAATATGTCTAGATGGTTTTGTAGTATTTTAACATTTGTGAAGAGGTACCCAGCAGCAAGAGGCTGTGAAGGGCAAGGGAATTGCCTGGCTGGCACAGGGCAGGGTACAATCCCAAGGCATTATCATTAAAGAGAAAGAGAAGTCAGTAATGTTAAAGCAGGAAATGCCAGAGTACACTCTATCAGAATAGCAACAGATGGGCACCAAGAAAGAGCGCAAGCCTAGTGGAAACATGCAATAATTCTATTAGACTCCTAGAGAGCAGATGGCACAGTAGGTATCACAAATACCTAGCCCTATGTTTAGAGGGAGTATAAGGCCAAGAATGGGGGCCAAAAGTCAACAAAACTTCCTGCTCATTCTGCAATTGCTTCTTTCCTTTAAGCAGAGTGAAGTAAGGCATTGCTTTAAGAAAAAGGTACAATTGAGATGTAGCTGGAGGCCAGAAAGCTAGAGCTCAATGTCGCTAGAGCATATACGGCTCTTAGTGGGACCCAGTAAGGCTGTCATTTGAAAAGAGTGCAGGGTTGAGAACATCTAGCTATTGTGCATGTAGTAAAAGTACAGTTAGGTCTGTGAGTATTTGGATAGTGACACAATTTTCATAATTTTGTCTCTGTGTGCCACTACCATGGATTTGAATTTAAGCAATCATTATGAGATTAAAGTGTCAAATTTCAGCAGTTTACCAAAAATACTGTATGCGTCATTTAGGAATGACTGCCATTTTTTTACATAGCCCCAAAATTTCATGGGGCTCAAACGTATTTGGACAAACTTACATAATCATAAATAAAATAATTTTCATTACTTGGTTGAAAATCCTTTACAGTCAATGACTGCCTGAAGTCTGGAATCCATGGCCATCTCCAAGTGCTGGGTTTTCAATCTAGTGATACTTTTACTGCAGCTTTCTTCAGTTGCTGCTTGTTTGTTGGAGTTTCTGCCTCCCGTTTTGTCTTTAGCAACTGAAATGCATGTTCAATTTTGGTTGAGTTCAGATTTACTTGGCCTTTGAACAATATTCCACTTCTTTGTATTGTAAAGCACTTGGTTTGCTTTCGCAGTATGGTTTGACTCATTGTCCTTCTGTACTGTGAGGTGTTGTCCTGTCAGTTTTGCAGCAATTGGCTGAGCAGACTTATAGTCCTATACAATTCAGAAATCATCCTATTACTTCTGCCAGCAGTCCTATCATCAATAAATACTAGAGATGGATGTTCATTGCCAGTCAGGTATGCCCATGACATAAAACTGCCTCCACCATGTTTCAAAGATGGTGTAGTATTTATTTGATCATGAGCCATTTCTTCTTTTCTTCATACTCTGCTCTTTAGAACAATCTGGTATATATTAATCTTAGTTTCCTTTGAACAAAGAAAATTGTTGCAGAACTGGACATTCTTTTAAAAAATGTTTTCTGGTAAACTGTAATCTGTCCTTCCTGTACTTGAGGTTCACCAGTGGTTTGCACTTTGTGGTAAACCCCCTCTCTTTACTTTCATGAAGTCTTCTCTTGATTGTAGACTTTGGTAATGATAGGCCTACCTCCCAGAGAGTGCTCTTGGTTTGGCTAAATGTTGTGAAGGGGTTCTTCTTCAACAAGGACAGAATTCTGCAATTATCCAGCGCAGTTGTCTTTTATGGTTTTCCAGACCTTCTGGTGCTGCTGAGTTCACCAGTGCATTCCTTCTCTTTAAGCATATACCAAATAGTTGATTGACCATTCCTTGTGCTTCTGCTATCTCTCTATAGGATTTGTTTTATTTTCTCAGCCAGACGATTGACTCTTTTTACTTTCATGGACAGCTCTTTGGATTTCATATTGAGAGTTCACAACGACAGCTTCCAAATGTAAATTCCACACGGAATCAATCTAAGACCTTCTACCTGCTTATTAGTTAATGAGATAATGAGGGAACTGTTCCCATCTGGCTATGGAACAGCTTGTCAGTCAAATGGGCAAATACATTTGAGCCCCTGGAAATGGGGTGGTTTTGGGCTATGCAAAAAAATTGCTGTCATTCCTAGAAGAATAGAAAGGGGAGCACACGAGTTGTTTATGAATTTGAGACTTTCCATCAGGTAAACACTGGTTTAAGACCAGTGTGTCAATAGTGTTTTATATTATGTTACTTTATTTCGTACTCTATGTTCTCCCATACTTATCCATTACTTTTGTGTTTTAACAATAAAAACTCAAGTAAATTGCTCAGAAACCAACTGGACAAGAACTAGCTTGATTGTCCATTTACTGTTTATACATTAAAAGGACATTTAATTTATTGGAATTATAGACATGGGAACCATTTTATTAAGACCTTTGCTTACATTGCTGCCTATTAAAGAAGACTTGCTTGTGTCTTGTGGTCTCTCTTTATAAACTGGACATCTAAGATGAACTAAACATTTTTCCTTTTAAGGCAGCACTGTTCCTTAACAGAATCCTCCAATATCCCAATTTTTAAATTCAGACAGTCAATCTGATGTTACAAAAGTCAGGACATGAACAGAGTATCGTAAAAGTAAAAATTGTGTGTCTTATATTTGAAATAATATAAACAGTAATAGAGTAGCCCAAGTTTTGGTAGGATTCATCTTTTAGCTTTGTTCTATCAGACATTGCTCTTTATTTCTTTCAATTTACTTCAATCTTGCAGCCCCAGGTAATGTAGGAAACCAACTACAAAATGATTTATTGCACTACATCTTCACAGCTTGAGAAAAAACATAAGCATTTACACATAATCAGAGATGTTTCAGTTTACTAAGGGAAGAATTAAATCTATCCCTTTATTTGCAAGCTCAGTGAGTTTTTGTAATTAGTACGTTCGATAGGGCTACCTAGGAAATCTAATATTCCAATGTTAAGTATTATGTTTTGCATGTAGAATTTTGTAATTTTGATCAGTCCAAAAGTAATTTAAAAAAAATAAAATATATTGCACGATTTATGACTGTATATTGGTTTTAAATGATGTTTCTTGTATATCACAATGATGCCTCTTGTGACCATTCCTATTTAAAGTTTCATTGTAATAGTAATAAAATCCTGCAGTATTTCTTTATATTCCCTGCTTTGTGCCACAATAAATGCAAGTCATCGCCAATATACTAATAATCCAATTGTGCTTCACTCACTCAGAATATGGAACTAATGTAGAAAGCATTTTAAGATGGAGAATCTTTTATCTGTGGCACCTCTGCATGAAAACCGCCTTTTTCAACCCTTGCAAACATATGCAGTTTTTAATATCTGGAAAACATTTGGGATTAAATTACTTAGAGATCTTTATATAGACAACATCTTTGCATCCTATGAACAATTACATTCCAAATTTAATTTTCCAGCAACACATTTCTTTCACTATCTTCAAATCAGAAACTTTGTTAAACAGAACCTGCCCAATTTTCCTCATATCCCACCTTCCTCTATGCTGGAAAAAATATTGCACAGTCTCGAGGACTCTGCCAGTATTTCTGCAATATATAAAATTATTTTACAGTCCCTCCCTTTCAAAGATCCAAGAGGACAATGGGAAAAGAATCTCTCACTCAACATATTAGAAAAGGAGTGGAAGGGAGCAATGCAGAGAATTCATTCGAGCTCCATATGCGCAAAGCATACAATTATTCAACTCAAAATTATATATCAAGCACATCTGTCTTGCTTAAAATTGTCCAAAATGTTTCCAGGGCAAGATCCAACCTGTGAACGCTGCAATCAAGCTCCAGCCTCACTGGGTCACATGTTCTGGGCCTGCACCAAATTAACATCATTCTGGACCAAAATTTTTAAGTGCCTTTCAGACAGCCTTGGTGTCACAATCCCTCCTAATCCACTAACAGCTGTGTTTGATGTACCTCCAGATGGGGTTAAAGTGGAGAAGGACAAACAAACTGTGATTGCCTTCACTACACTATTGGCACGCAGACTTATTTTCCTAAACTGGAAGAATCCCAACTCTCCTCTTTTAAGTCAGTGGGTAACTGATGTTATATATTATTTGAAATTGGAAAAAATCAAATTCTCACTTAGAGGATCTGTGCAGAAGTTTTTCAAAACATGGCAGGATCTAATCAATAATATTTTAGAATAAGCTGTTAAAGCACTGAGGATGTAGATTCTCTTCCTTTATCCGCCTATTAAACTCATTAATTTATTTATTTTTATAAGCTTTAAGTTTTATTCCGTTGGCCATGCTCTCTTTCTCAGTGGTGGAGGTTGATTTGTTTTCAATCCTATTTTTTTGTAAAAATTGATCTATTTGTATGGAATGATTACAATAAAATCAATAAAATTAAAAAAAAAATAATTGGTTTGTGGTTCACTTTGAAACAGGGAGATAGATAAAAGACACTAAATTAAATAATCACTGACATTAGTAATAATTTATTTATTTTATGTTTTACATTACATTATGGGGCGGCACAGTGGCGCAATGGTAGCGCTGCTGCCTCGCAGTTAGGAGACCTGGGTTCGCTTCCCGGGTCCTCCCTGCGTGGAGTTTGCATGTTCTCCCCGTGTCTGTTTTAAATACGTGTAAATAATTTCCTCCCACAGTCCAAAGACATGCAGGTTAGGTGCATTGGCGATCCTAAATTGTCCCTAGTGTGTGCTGGGTGTGTGTGTGCATGTGCCCTGTGGTAGGCTGGCGCCCTGCCCGGGGTTTGTTCCTGCCTTGTGCCCTGTGTTGGCTGGGATTAGCTCCAGCAGACCCCTGTGACCCTGTGTTAGGATATAGCAGGTTGGAAAATGACTGACTGATGACTGACATTACATTATTATTATTACATTATTATTATAATATATTATACATTATTATTGATGTCATCTTAAACTGAATTTCAGGTTTTATCACGTCGTGAATAGAAGCTGCCCTTTATGTAGAATAATGGCAGAGTTTAAAAGTTACACGAAATAGGGCATGTATTAATGACAGATGCAAATAGGGCATGAAACAATGAGCAAACACAAATAATAAGACACAGAATTGTAGCAGCCCACTTATTACAGGCTGCTTGATCTCGGTTTGTCTGTTGTAGCCTCCTACACTTGTCTAGTTCCCAGATTACATTCAATCTTGCACTTCCTCCGTTTCTCACTCTCTCTTGCTTTCTCTCATTCTGTATTTCATGACCCTGTCCTTTTCCTTCTGCCAGTCAACTGTAAAATGATTCCTGGGTACCACAGTATTAACCATCTGTCATTTTAGAAATACAGCCAAATGTAAAAAAAAACAAAAAAAAAGCAAAACTAGAATTCAATCAGCATAAACAGCATAAGCTCATTGTGTTAACATCTGCAATCTACAAACCAAAGAACTGGAACTGTAAACTGTGGCTTGCTTTTGGAGTTTAGCTTTCAAAGCATTAGAGACAAACAAGAGAATAAATATTGAAGGTAACTCTAGCAATATGCATTAATGTCGTTTATACTACTGAAATGCATTTGATGATATACTGTGTTATGGAAAGCAAGCCGAAATAAATAATTCATTATCACCAGGTGGGAAATAAAGATCAAGAAATATTTACTCAGAGCTCACATTTCAGATGCTATTGTTCTTAATTTATAATTAAAGTATATTTAATTTAAAATATGCCGGCTTTTAACTTGGAGACTCTAGTGACAAGTCATAAATGATAATGAAAGCTTTATGTTTTCAAGCTAAACTCTTAAGACTTCTGCAGTCAATACTTAGATATGTTGAGAATGCCAAGTTTGTGATAATGCTGTTTTAAAAGCACTGGATTTATTTTCATCTTTTTGGAGCTCTTGTAATCGATAGAGTTCCATATGGGCATAGCTGTTGTTTTGCAGCATTCTATTTTGCATTAAAAAAGACCCGGCTTTTGACCTGCTACTTGTTGCCATTCTAACCCATCCATCTGACTAGAAGAATGATAACTTAAGTATGACCCATGGATGATAATGCTCTAACCTCTCCAGAGCATTTTAAGGAAATATATACTTGTTCTTTCTTTAGACATGTTAGATAGACAGGCGACTGACACATATTACTTAGTAATTCCTTCACTGCACAGCAGAGCATGCAGTCTCTGGTTTTAAAACAGCGTAAAGAAATATAGAGAGCTACAGGACTTTTCCTATGTGGGCTTTAATGAGAGTTAAGCTTAGGTTTTACGGGGGATTTTTTTTTCCAGTTTTTTGTTCCAGAGATTGATTTTGTGCTTGCTGTCTTTTCTTGCTTGCTGCCACTTTAATGATAAAAACCTGCAACAAACATTTTCTGCAAGTCCACCTTTTTTATATAGTTTTGTGTTACTATTTATTCTTTATTATATTATTTATATTATATGTATTCTACTTATACTATTATTCATGCCTATGTTGTACCAGCATTCTTGGACTACTTTTGAAAGACACTGCATTTTAAAAAAACACTGCAAATGGATTTAGTATATCTTAACAATAAAGAACCAATATTTATGCACTGTAAACTCAAAAACCTTGATGAGGCATTCCTATCTGCCATAGACTGCTCAATATCATATCCCAGTTTTTCCTCTCATAGAGTAAGTTAGAAACATTTTGCTTTGAAACAAGCATTTTGCCATGAAAATTCTGGTGGAGCCATACCAGAATTTTCCTGTATATACTCCTTTAAAGTAAATATGAAGTTAACTAATAATTTCAGTTCCTCTTCTGCTAATTACTAGTGAGACATGCAAGTTCACACACCTTTCTTGTCACATAAAATCAATCAAACAATGGGATGCTGGCACCTGGTCTGCCTCGACTGGCATCAGATCATGATGATACCCTTTTCCACCAAGTGGAAGCAGCACAAATAGTTCTCCTTGATAACCTGTTCAGATTTTATGCAGGCCTTCTCAACAGTAAGTGAATACCAATATGCATAATATCGTGTGAATGATGCCTTCCTCATTTTATTCTTCTTTTTTCTTTTTCAAGTCATTGCGGCTATTATTAAGGAAGCAAATAGTCTTGAACTTTTTGTACCTCTGCATATGAAAAACTTGAGCCCAAGGTGCAACTGTGTGGTTAAAAAAAAACCCAATGCAATTCTGATTAAAGCACATACGATGACCTTCTGTCCCCATCACTTAAATGTAAAGTTCAAGTTGCACATGCACACACACACTCAAGGATAAATGGAACACTGCAGGGCCAATTGGTCCATCCCGTCAGCTGGAAGCAGGCTTACAACACCACAGCACAAAGACAGTTTCACTTAATACAGGAAGAGGTATTTTCCTAGACAACTATTTACATTCAATATATGCTGGAAAATCTAAAAAAAAAATAAAAATTTCTTAAGAAGAGAAAGTTAAAAGTTTTTACAAATGTTTTAATAATCAGTGAGGGACGTTTATTACTTATTTTGCACTCTGGATGCTAATGGGCAAACACCACTGAGTATATAACACAAAGTCAGCAAAAGGCCTTTAATGGAACTCAATTCAACCAGAGACATATTCTTTATTAATTACTAGTCATTAAGCCCATTACAATAACGGGCGCTAGAACAGTAGTGCATAAACATTAGTAGGAACAGTCTATATTAAATGGCAAGGGACTTTGACCTCATTCTGTTTGTTGTTCGTATTTTTCTTTGTCGTTCAGCCTTTCTTTTGTTGATGTTTACTTGCTGAGCTGACCGTTCTTCGTGGGCTGCCGCCGTGTATTGTGTGTCTTTAATTTTCTGTGACAGTAATACTGTCTTGTACGTCCGCTGGCTTGTATGTCCGTAATATACCTTTCATTTTTTCTGGTGGTAACACAGGCGTGCGCGTCGGTAATGTGGACACTTTTTGTGACTGAAGACAGAGAAGAAAATTAAAATTAGTAAAAACCTTTTATTGATACATACCAGACAAGGGTAAAATGACAGAAAAACACAGTCCTAGGACACCGCATTTCATCTGCCTCGAGCGCAGATGTCCTTGCTCTTTTATACCTTTCTAGTCTCCTGATCGTTGACCACGTAAGCAATAAAAATAGCGTCCTGACTCATTTTGTATTATTCCAATTTGTAAAGTCATTACCCTAAAGGTATATTTTCTTGTCACACACATCATTAAAAGAAAACTTCCAGAAAGTATACATGCTTTTTGTCACGTACGCAAAACACAAACAAGTTTGATCATTCTGTTCTATTTTCTGTACTTACACACATACATTTTGTTCAATTACATCATTTTATGTTTTTACACTCCTCCCTTTTTGAACAAAATGATGTGGGCAATATAATTAAATTGAAATGGTTGATGAAGGGGAAGGGGGGGGAAAAGGGGATGGGGAGGAGAAAATGGAAGAAGCTATACGAGACATGTGCTCCTCATGTAGCATATATGCCCTTTCCATAGAGGCAGTAAAGTACTTAGATAGAGATCACCACCCATCCTTGGGTAGCCTGAGAGGGTGCGGGTAACAGTCAGCAGAAAAAGTATTTTTAAGATAGCCATTTCTTGCAATGCGATGCGTGGATCCAGGCAGGCAGTCCTTCAACTTTCACGGCGTGTGGTGTGGATAGAAGAATTTGGAATGGTCCTCTCCACCTAGGCTGATGCCAGTGTTTCCTCCGAGTATCTCGAACCAGGATCCAGGTGCCCAAGGGAATTGGTAAATCCTTAGAAGGTGGGCTGGTCCTCCAGGCTTGATTAACCTGCTGGTGGACTTCCTTCAACGAGGTTCGGAGACCTGCAAGACTAGAGAGAAGATCATTGTCCACAGTATGCAAATTCACATTTCCTACAACCATGCCAATGGGCATGGGACGTCCGGTCAGAATCTCAAACGGCGATAGTCCCAGTTGTCGGTGTGTCCGTCCCCTTAGTCCCATTAAAGCTAAGGGTAGTGCATCCGGCCATGATAAATTAGTTTGTTCACAAATTTTTGCGAGTTTAGCTTTTAAAGTGCCATTGCATCGTTCTACGATGCCTCCGCTTTGGGGATGGTATTTACAATAATGGTGCACATTAATTTGGAGCCAGGTGGTTAATTCATTTATAACGGAGTTCACAAAATGAGTGCCATTATCTGTTTGTAACTTTTGAGGGATACCCCATCTTGGAATAATCTCTTTAATTAGTGCTTTAGCTACTGTTTTGGCATCGTTGTGTTTTGAAGGGAAAGCCTCTACCCATCGGGAGAACACATCGACAATCACAAGACAATATCGGTACCCTTTAGACGGGGTTAGTTCAATGAAATCCATTTGGAGGTGTTCAAACGGACCCATTGGATTAGGGGTAACGGCGGGACTTACCTGGGTACCTTTTCCCACATTAAACTTTTGACATATTGCACAGCGTCTGCAAAATTGCTCTGCATATGTAGAGAAACCTACAGCTTCCCAATGTTTTTCAACATCTCGAACCATGGCATCTCTACCTGCGTGATCGAGGCCATGGGCGATTTTTGCCATTCCTGGGAAAGAGGCTTTTGGGAGAAAAGGTTTGTTAGTGTGTTTATGAGTCCAGACTCCATCAGAGAGGGACCCTTCTTTGGACCATTTTCTCCTTTCGATATCCGTGGCTGCACTCTGTAAAGAAATAATTTGATTATCAGGGTCCTGGTCATTTCTCTGTTGGAATAAAGAAATTGGTGTGTTATTATATGCAGCCTCTTTAGCAAAGTGGTCAGCTAATTCATTTCCTTTGCTAACAGGATCCTGTTTTCCTGTGTGAGCTTGACATTTAACAATCGCTAGCTTCGATGGTTTGGTTATAGCTTCTAAAAGGGATTCGATCAATTTCTGATGTTGGATGGGTTTGCCAGTACTGGTCTTAAATCCCCTTAGTTTCCATAGTGCTCCATGATCATGGCAGACTCCAAAAGCATACCTGGAATCCGTATAAATTGTTACGATCTTCCCTTCGGACAGCTGACATGCTCGAGTGAGTGCTACGAGTTCAGCTGCCTGTGCACTCAAGCTTGATGAAATTCCATTTGCTTCCAGCAGGCGGTCCCCTTGGACCACTGCGTAACTGGTTGAGGGTGCTCCATTTTTCAATCGCAAGGAACATCCATCCACAAAAATCATTTCTCCAGTTTCTAAAGGTGTTTCCTGTAGATCTACTCTAGGTTTTACAACCTTTGCTATTTCGTCATGGCAATTATGTGGTTCTCCTTCGTTGTTAATTGGGAGAAGAGTGGCTGGATTTAAAGTGGAGCATCTTTCAATTGTAACATTTGACAAAGTACAGAGTACATTCTGATAGTGTATTGCCCTAGCAGTAGTGAGATGTGAAGTTTTGGCTTGTACTAGGATAGAATGTACAGCGTGAGGCACTTTAACTGTTAGGGGGCTCATGAGAACTACATCCGTGCTTGCTAATACAGCTTCTGTTGTTGCAGCCACAGCACGAAGACACGGAGGAAGTGCTGCGGCCACTGGATCCAGTTTTTTAGAAAAATAAGCCACCGGTCTTTGTTTATCTCCATGTTGTTGCGTCAGTACTGCATTCATAAATCCCTGCTTTTCGTCCACGAACAAAGTGAATGGACGAGAATGATCAGGCAAACCAAGCGCGGGCGCAGATAGAAGAGCAGTTTTGAGGTCACAGAGAGCCTTCTCAGCCTGTTCATTCCATTGGACCTGGCCAGAAAGGGGGATGCCAGGAGTATTAGCCAATTGTTGCAACGGCTGTGCTCTTTCAGTAAAATTTAGAACCCACTGTCTGCAGTAGCCCAGAATACCTAAAACAGACATAACCTGTTGTTTTGTGACCGGTCTAGGAAGATTTTGGATGGCTGTAATGCGATCGCTAGAGAGAGCTCTTGTTCCATACGTAATGTCATGACCTAGATATTTTACAGTTGTTTTGATTAGCTGCAGCTTAACTTTAGAAACTTTATGGCCATTGTCCCCCAAAAACAGCAACAATTTCTGGGTATCTTTTGTACAATCATCTTCCGTAGCGCTACATATCATTTCCATCTACATACTGTATCCTGTCCGGCCAAAAGCCTTCTAAATTTTGGGCAAGAGCTTGTTCATATACACAAGGGGCTTCAGTGTATCCCTGAGGCATGACGGTCCATGTCCAACGGCGGTACCGCGTTTGACGAGATCGGAATGTACGGCGGAGATGCCAGCCTCTGCTTCGGGAGACAGAGGATATTGGGCACGGTGCGGGCGGAAGGAGGATTTCGGGTGGATCACCAGAGGCTCACAATGGGCTATCCTTCCATAATCATTCTTTCCCTGGGACCATAGTGAATCAGGGAGCATAGAGAGCCAAGAAGGGAAAGTGGTTTGTAATGAACAAGCAAAAGAGGAAGGACGGCACAAAGCGTGATGTACTAAAAAATCAGTTTGAAACACCACTTTAGTTATTAAACGGTCAGGAGTATCAAAAATACCTGGAGTAACTTGTAACCAGTCTGTTCTTTCAAGGCATTTTTCTACCCATGGTCCTATTTCCCCCCATTTAACAGTGCGTGATTTAGCTAAGGAAATATGAGGCACTGAGCCGCCAAGATAATATATGTGCTGTGAGCATGTAAGATGAACAGAAGCAGCTGCCTTTGTGGATGAAATAAAAACACAGGAGATGTGAAGGGTTTCGGGGCAAGTACCAGAAGTAAGGAAAGATTCTAGCCAGGGGGTGTCTACTTCTATAGGGAAGTATTGGGCAGTACAGTGTAAAATGTCAGGGGCCTGTAAATTGGGAAAGAGATAAGGGGAAAAAGAGTGTAGGGCTTTGAGGAGAATGGTGTGTGGGGAAATATCTAAAGTCCATGCTGCAAAAGAGGGTTTGGGGTAAGGGGTAATTTGACACAACAACTTGGGGGTTGAACAGAAAAAACCTTTGTCAGTCATAGAAATAGAAAGAGAAAGTTTTGTCATGAGATCTCTTCCTAAAAGGTTAACTGGACAGAGCTGATTCAAAAGAAAACAATGCAGTAAGGTATGTCCGCCAGGACGTGACTGGACTTGAAGAGGTTTTGATACTTGAAGAAGGTGAGGTTGTCCAGAAGCAGTAAGCACAGTAACAGTCTCGTTCGAGGCAGGGACCTTTGCCAGCGAGAGGGTAGATCGAGTGGCACCAGTGTCGATTAAGAAAATAGTCTCAGTGCCATCAACGAACAATGTCAGTAAAGGATCAGTCTCTGAATTATGGGTGAGCAAAGGTAGTTGAAAAGAGTGGCTGGAGGTCCCTGCGTTTTCCTATGGCCAGTATTGTTGGTCAGGGGTGTCAGAAGAAACAGGTGGAATAAGGGGAGGTGGGGGCTGTTGCTGTCTGTGAGGGCACTCCCGACGAAAATGTCCAGTTTCACCACAGGCGTAGCAAGAGTAGGAATTAGCATTGGAATTTAAGGGAGAGGGAATAAAAGGATTCTTATTGTGGTCAACAGGAGGAGCTCTAAAACCACCTCGTCCTCTTCCTCGTCCTCGTCCCCTTCCTCTAAGGCCATATCCTTGGCCTCGGTCAGGAGTATTCCTGGTATAATAGTTCATCTGTGCTGCCAATAATTTGGCATGAGAGTCCGATTCCTTCTGCTTAGTTTGTTTTTCGGCATGTTCAGCATGTCGTTTGACTTCATCAAACGTGGCACTTTCCCACTCAATACAGGAAGTGCGGACCTTGTTTTGTATATTAAGGCGCAAACCGGAAACAAAAGGTGGAACTGCAGCTCGAGTGCGGTCATCAACATTTTCCAAGCCCGAGTGATTAGCCATAAGGTCTTGAATCCTATGTGCCCATTCATCAACCGTCTCGTCTCTCTTTTGTTTTGCAGCAGAAATAAGGGACCAGTCCGTTCCTTTTTTATATTTTTCTGCAATATTTTGTCTCAACGCCTCCCATTGTGGGTTAAATTCGCCTTCTCCACCAATCCCCTGTCCTCGAGTTAAAGCTGGGTTCCATACCCATGGAACGTCATTGCGGACACCCCTGCTAACAGTGGCCCATGTGGTCCCAAGCTTTCGACGAAGTACCTGGGTCCATTCAGCAGCGTTAGGCTTATACATGCTATCTAACTGATCAAGTTGTTCAACAAATTTTAGTCCTCCTACTTCCTTTGGATCTGGAAGTGCATTCACGACATCTTTTAATTCTTGGATGTCCCAGTTCCGATTTATCATAACTGTTGTGGGATTTTGGGGTCCGGCTGGATGGGCAGGGTTATAATGGGGATTGGGAACTTCTATTAAAGGGCAAGTAAGTAAAGGTGAAGGATTTGGAGAGAAAAAAAAAAAAAGTTGGAGCTGGTTTGTGAGTGGAGGTTTGACTTCGAGTGCATTTGGAGACGGGGGTTTGTCTAGTACAGGGTGGGTCATCACGATGGGTAGAGGGGTCATAGTGATCTGTGCCTGGGGGATCATCAGGGGAAACTTCTGCTAGTTGTAGTGCAGGGGGGGCAGTCGGAATGGGGGATAGAGGAGGGGATAATGGAGGTGCCTGAGGTTGGTACTGAGGAGGGGAAAAAATAATAGGATAAAGGGGGTCTTTATTTGGATTATTCTTCCTTTTCCTCCCATCTGCCTGTGGTTCAGTGCCTATCTGAACTTTCTGTAATGTAATTAGTAATTCCTCTTTCTCCTTTTTAGCCTTTCCCTCATTTGCCCGCAACAATTCATTCTGTTTCTGTACTGCTTCTAAATTTCTGTCTTTTATTACTAATTCCCATCTATCGAACATATCCATTCGATACGGTCCACTATTATAACAACCCTGCTTATTCCTACACAGGATCTTCCTAGTTTCCTGTATTTCACTTACATCTCCTGTCCCCTCTATCGGCCAACGCCCACCACTCTGTCTATTCCATTTCTTACATGCCTTCTTGAAATCTAAACCTGTCTTCTTTTCTATAAATTTCCTAGGAGACCCATTTTTACGGGGCATCTGTTGATCCTCCAAAAATAATTCTTCCAGCATTAATGATTTTGATCCCCCTGTGTGGCGATTAACAGGCTTACTGTTATAAGTTCCCATTATGTCCCCTTGCCCTCCCGGGTCCTGTATTTAATTTTCCAACTATATACTGATTCGCCTAATCCCTTGTACGTATGAATCAGCGAGGTATTAAGTGTGCCACTCACTGTTCCCTTACTGTTCCCTTCTTTTTTCCCAAGGGGAGACACCTAACTATCGGTCCTGTCCCAGTTCCCAGGAGAACACGGTATTGTTGCTATTAGTATGTAGATTTATTTATTCCGTCCTAACAGCAATCCTGCAATCTGTGCTCTTTTTCTGTTTATGTTTCCATACATATATATACCACCCCGTTACTCGTCCCGTTAGCCTGTCCGCTCACATCCCCGGATTCCAGCTCAGGTGACTTCGTGTCCGATTCGGTTCAGCAGAATACTACATCAATACGTCCAGCCGAGTCTAGGATATGGGTGAGGCCAGTATCCTTTCGTCAGACCTTTCGTATGCGTCAAACTGCTTGGGTCAAGTCTCCATCACCTTAAGCAACCCGTTGAGATATGAGTATGACTAGACGGTCAACAGGAAACTCGCCCTCCCGTAATTTAGAAAATAAAAAATGTTCGGAAATTCCCCGGTGCTTATCCCAGCCTGGAAGTGTGCAAGCTCTGTCTGGAAATCCGTTCAGTCACCGTGGATGTAGCAAAGAGGAGACCAGGGGCTCCTCACGCAAGAACTGTTTCAGGACAGGGCAGTCCTAACCTTTGCCGGAGCTGCATGCTCTGCTGCCGGAGTACTCAAGTTGACGGCAGTCCGCTGGTAAGACGGATCACTGAAATGGTCTCGCTGGAGGAGTCGACCGGCCGTCTCTTGCCCCACGTCCGGGCGCCAAAAACTGTGGACACTTTTTGTGACTGAAGACAGAGAAGAAAATTAAAATTAGTAAAAACCTTTTATTGATACATACCAGACAAGGGTAAAATGACAGAAAAACACAGTCCTAGGACACCGCATTTCATCTGCCTCGAGCGCAGATGTCCTTGCTCTTTTATACCTTTCTAGTCTCCTGATCGTTGACCACGTAAGCAATAAAAATAGCGTCCTGACTCATTTTGTATTATTCCAATTTGTAAAGTCATTACCCTAAAGGTATATTTTCTTGTCACACACATCATTAAAAGAAAACTTCCAGAAAGTATACATGCTTTTTGTCACGTACGCAAAACACAAACAAGTTTGATCATTCTGTTCTATTTTCTGTACTTACACACATACATTTTGTTCAATTATATCATTTTATGTTTTTACAGTAATATGCCTTTAATTTTTTCTGACAGTAATATCGCGCATCGCACCGTGCCCCGTGCATGCGCACTTCACCAGAAGACACACACATACACGGACACCTGGATGCACACAGGGATTTTATTAAAGAGGATAATAGAATTCTGTAGTTTTCAATCCCATCTTAATACTGTTAACATGCAATAGTTGTATTTTAAATTAACAGATGTTGCACCGGAGGGTGTAGTGTAATGGTAGTGCAATGATCAACACTGCTGCCTCATAGATTCAGGGTCCAGGGTTCAAATGCTATACGTGGTTGTTATCTACTAACATTATGTTAAGTAAGGTTTCCTGCTAGGATAGGCTGTGGACCCCTGCACCCCTTAGCTGGACTGCACATGTTATATTGATAGATAGATAGATAGATAGATAGATAGATAGATAGATAGATAGATAGATAGATAGATAGATAGATAGATAGATAGATAGATAGATAGATAGATAGATAGATAGATAGATACTTTATTAATCCCAATGGGAAATTCACATATACTATTTTGTACTATTATAGTCTGTTTGGGCATCTTGGTCATTGTGTAGGAAAGCCTTTTAGGTTAATGCAGTGAAATGAAAGTATACAGTATGAACAGAACATTCTGATTACAGCTTTCTAGTTAAACAGCAGTTAGAATGTGGTTATTTATTAAAAACATAGTATAACATTTTCCACATTGTGTAATCCTATTCAGTTTTTTTGGGGGGCAGAAATATGGGTTGTTAGTCAGTTAACAGCCTTTGACAGGGGAACAGTCCATCATAAGGTCCACTCCTGTAACTACACTCCCATTCCCATTCACACATAATCCAGGTAATTTAAGCTGAGCACTGTAAAAAATATAAATGTTAGTTAATCAAAAAGACAGAGTCCATCATACTTAAAATGTAGTAGTCGCATGGAGTTACAAACCTGTAAAAATTTAGATCTGAGTCAATAATGTGTACTCTCAAGTGGACAAAGATATATATATATATATATATATATATATATATTCTGATCAGCCACAACATTAAAACCACCTGTCTAATATTGTGCTGCCAAAACAGGTCTGATCTATCAAGGGATGGATTCTACCAGAACTCTGAAAGTATCCTGTGATATCTGGCAGCAAGACGTTAGCAGCAGATCCATTGGGTTCTGTGTGCCCAACAAAGTTAAATCTTTAAATACTAGGGGGCTCCGCCCCCTGCTCGCTTCGCTCGCCAACCCCTGGTGTTGGGAATGACAAAGAGCGTGATGTATGAATGAGATATAGAATAGTGTGACGGTGTAGATGATGCAAATAGAAAGCAAACAATAAAGTGTGTGGCACAGTGTAAAGGTTTATTTGAAAATTTCTTTGTACACGCCGTTTAAGTGTAAAAGGTAATTCCAGCTCAGAACTTGTAAGGTCATCTAAGATGGTTATTGTTGTGATCAGAGTCAAGTTTGTCAGAGCTTAGAAAGAGTTGTGTCTCTCCAGGAAGTAATGGAATGACTTGGGTATTAATGTTTTCCATATTAATATTTTTTGGACATAATATAGTGCGTTGTGTTAAAAGGGGCATTTGGTCTAATGAGATTGCTGTTCCAAATCTCTCTGTAACTAAGTCGTCGCAGATAAAGGCTTGAGGAATTGTAATAATATGTGGCTGAAGTCCATCTGTATTGGTGAGTGTACCATCTCTCAGTTGTAATAAGCAATTGTTATGATCTGGATCTGGACATCGTATCTTTTTTACTAACTGTATCTTTTGAAAGCAATGCCAATTGTCTGCGTATTTTAAGGTGCACTGAACAATAGCTGAGTGCATGGCATCTGGAAGAATAGCTAATCACTGTCTAAAATCTCCTCCTCATAAAAGTACCTTTCCTTCAAATCGAATATTATCATTCATAAACGTTTGTAGAAGTTTATGAATGGTGTTGAGTAAGTGACTTCATGCCATTGAACATTCATCAATAAACAACATTTTTTCAAGACGGATGTCACGTGCAGTGCCACCGTTAATGTTCATAGTGGATACCGATTTGTAGGATCTAATGTAGTTGATAAAGATTTCACTTTCAGGTACATCGTCAGTTATAAGCCTCTGTAGATATTCAGTATATGAATGTAAAGAAGGCAGTCTAATTTGACCCTTTTGACAACAACGTGTAAATGTATAACTTGTATTTCCAGTTGTTTCTTCAGGGAAGTGAACTGAATGACAATGATTGCAAATGACATTCATTAATCCGAATGAATTTTACTGGTGTATGTTTTTCTTGTGCCGTTTGAGAGGCGCGTTGTTGCATGTGTAGTATTTGGGACGTGTTGTTTTGGAGCTGTAATCGATTTGCCTGTGCTGTGTGAGAAGCCCGTTGTAGCCTTCGCTGCCATTAACGTATGTCTGAGACGGGAGGTGTTTCGTTTTGAATCCGTGCCTGTTGCGATGCAGCACTTTGATTGATAGTTTGCGTCATGTGGATCTAGGATGTAGATTTGTGCATATTTGCGTTGTTGATTTGTTTCAGGGTGCACTGTTCCAATGCGATGCAGTATTTGTGCACATATGCGAAAGTAGTATGGGCCATTGCCTTTTGGTGGCCTGATATTTACTCCGGTATATGCAAAAGCAAATGAACCATTGTAGGATCTAATGCAGTTCATAAAGTTTTTACTTTTAGGTACATCGTTAGTTAGAAGCTTTAGTTGAGCTTTGCGTTTTTGGAGTCGAGACATTTTTTCTTTTAGAAATATGGATAAGTAATAAGGAGAATTGCACTCACTGTTAATATGGAGCCTTTTCTGCGGTTGAACGGTTAATAGTGCCTTATTGTAATGAGATCCACCTATGCTGCATAGCCGTCTATTTTGTTGTTTCTTTCGTTTTCGTGTGTTTGTTCCTGTTATCCTTTCCTTTTCGTTTTGTACCCGTGACCATGTATTCATGACTTGTTTCTTTCTCAGCATGCGAAATATGGATAAGTAATAAGAAGGATCGCAGTCACTGTTAATATGTTTCCTTTTCTGCAGTTGAACGGTTAATAGTGCTTTATTGTAAGGAGATCCACCAATGTTGACACCTATGCTGTCTAGTGTGAAGGTGTTGATGTTTACTTTAGAATATGTGGCTTTGGGTGTCACTTCTTATGGATGTGTGTGTGTGTGGGGGGGGGGGGGGTTGAGGATTGTTGTCGCGCGAGCATCTTCTTTCTTTTTGTGTTCCTGTGTCTTGTTGAATCCCCCTCTTTGTGTGTGTCCCGTCCCTTGCTTGTAGGGTCTGTGGGGTGGTTTTGTGTTCTTTTTTTTGTGTTCCATGGGCTTGTTGAATCCCCCTCTTGGTGTGTGTCCCGTCCGGTGCCTGTAGGGGGGGGGTGCCTTGCTGTTGTGCGCGAGCCTCTTTTTTTTTTTTTTTTTTTTTTTTTTTTTTGGGTCTAGTTTCGTGTGCAATGTGTTTCGTGCTTTGCTTGCGTTTGAATACTTTTTTATGTGCCGTTTCCTTTTTTCGGTGCTCTTTGCGCCTCATTTCTCAATTTTTCCTGTGCTCACTCCTTTTTTCTGTGGTCTTGTCCGCCTCTCGCGGCCCCTCAGCCGCCTCTCTCGCCCTCTTCTATCCGCCTTTCTCGGCTCCTCAGCCGACCCTCGCGGACTCTTTTTGCGCCTGCGCAGTACGTCTTTTTGCAGCTACGGCCCATTGCCGGATGTGCCTGCGTCCATCATCCGGTTTAGCATTCTCGGTTAGTAATATGGATGTCTACCTGGAAACAATTGATTTTTCTGATTGGGTATGGAAAATATTGCTGTGAACTCTTTTTAGAAATAGGGGACTTCATTCTCCTGCTACTTAGGCAAACAGCATAAATTGCAAGTAGCCAGTGTGCAGTGCATTTCATGTGTTTTATACTTATTTATATGTTTATTTATTGTTGACTGAGACTTTTAACCTTTATGAAATATTAATATTGAGCAACACATATAAGTAATTCTAAGTTAAAAAATCAAGGTACTTCAAACAAAGCAGTAGTTGCTCAGGTCTGGTTCAGTTGTGTCCTCTTGACACTGCGATTTACCACCCAGCCTATGCAGTTTGTGAAGATTGATTGACAGACTGGGCAAATGTAATGCTACAGTATTTATTATATGGGAATGACCTCTCACTCACAGTCCAAGACATTCAAAGGAAAAAATACTCCAGAGTGCATATTTACAATTTTTCACAGACTATGCAATTTGACATCTCACTCTCTTTCACTTTTTCTTTCTTTTTGATTTTATCTTTTGAACTTAATAAGACCAGCTTTAAAAGAATCTCTGAAAAGGTTAGAAACTCATGTTTTGTGAAGTTGCTACCTGCTTTTGAATTTTAAAACTCCTTCGATAGTCCAGCATACAAATTGAGGATGCCTGCACTTCCAAGTTTCAAGCTACTAAGTCATGGAACAGGAAATAATAACAAGAAAACAAACAGCAATCTAAAGTTTATTAGTTGGTAAAGATTGGACACCCCTTTTTAGCAGCATTAACCCCTCACAAGTATTAAATAAAATGTTTATTATTCATAATACAAAATAATAAAGTGAAATATCAGATTTACATCTGTACCCCGATTGGCACTTATACCTGGACAGAGGTCCATCAAACAGTCTCTTGTTCACACTGCCATCTTCTTCCAATTGACCTACCTGACTTCTGCTGCAAATTCTTGCCTTATGAGACTCTATTGTCCACATTATGATCTTCATGTGCAATGGTGGAATAATCAGATAAGATTTCACTTAGCTCTAGACCAGTGTTTCTCAAACTTTTTTGTCTGTTGGCACAGTAAAAAAACTAAAAAAATTTCGCGACACACCAGGAAGAACAACAGTTGTTTTATAATAAAATGAAAAATTATTTTACCTGTTTTTAAGTATTAAATTCAATGTGAAGGATGTGCCTGTTTTTGAGAGCAAATGTGATCTAATCGAGGCTCCAAAGTCGACAAACAAACTCGCATGTCAGCGTCTATTTTAAGAAGTCTCTCTCTTTTCTTAGACTTGATTTCAGTCAGTGCTGAAAATCCAAACTCACAAAACCATGAAGATGCAAATGGAAGAATTATTTTGATTGCTTTTAAACTGATTGCAGGATATAACTTGTTGATTGAAATCCAAAACACATCCAGGCTTTTCTCGGCAAAACTTGACTTAAGAACTGCATCGTTTTTTAAATCAATGAGCTGCTCTTCTTCTTCAGTTGTAAGATTTGTAGCTTCATTGTTTCCAAATGGATAGCTGACCCATCCATATTCATTACTTCCAACTGTTGGGAAGTAATGCTGCAATGCTGACTGCAGGTGTGTCAAAGTGTACAGAATTTCGGGGGTGATTTCTTTATTTGAAGCACATTCATTGTAAGTAGGAAAGCAGTCGAAGACTCCTTTCGAGATCTTACTTTGCCACAACGACAATTTTTCACCAAATGACTTCAGTTTTGAGGATGCAGTGATGATGTTTTCCGATGGTCCTTGAAGACTTAAATTCAGTGAATTTAATTTGTCAAATAAATCAGAGAGAAATGTCACCTTAACCCACCAGATCTCGTCATGAATAGAAAATCCAAAGTCTTTTTTTTCAGCCTCCAAGAATGAAATCAGCTCAGCCTTGAGTTGGACGACACGCTTTAACACTTTTCCCCTGGAGAGCCAACGAACGTTGGTGTGATACAGGAGGCATTTGTAGTCTGAATCCATTGCTTCACAGAGCTGAGAGAAAAGTTGGGATGCAAGCGGTCGAGATTTGATGAAGTTTACAACTGTAATCACTTGATCCAGAACAGACATCAAATCTTTCGGCAAAGATTTGAAGGCAAGAGCTTCTCTGTGGATCATGCAGTGAACAACTAATACATTTGGATTTTCTTGACGCACAAGAGTGACGAATCCCTTTCTATTTCCCTGCATGGAAGGACAGCCATCGGTGCAAACGCTGACACAGTTTTTCCACTGTAGTTTGAAGAGCAAAATGTTTTCGTTCACCACATTGAAAATATCTTCGCCTTTGGTCGTAGTTTGTAAGTCTTTGCAAAATAAGAATTCGTTGACACATTTTTCATCTTTTATGAACCGAATAAAAGCTAGCAGCTGGGCTTTGCCGCTAACGTCAGTGGATTCATCAACTTGAAGAGACCACAACAGAGACACTTCATCGTCAGGCGCGTCAAAGTGTTCGCAGATTTGATCTTGTAAATCTGACGATAAGTCTTCAATTCTGCGCGAGATAGTATCATTTGACAAAGGAACTTTCTTAACTTTTTCGGCGGCATCGGGTCCAAGGATAGTTTCAACAACTATTGCTAAAGCTGGTGCAATGACTGATTCAGCCTCTGTATGCGCTTTCTTGCGTTTTGCTAATAACTGAGCAACCTTATAACTTGCAATCAATCCCTTTTCTGGCAGCTTTAGGTAGTTCGTAAGTTTCTTAGCTTGTTTATTTTGTTGAGCCCTGATGTTTTCGAAGTATTCCTTCGGTTGCGCTTTTACAGCTGGATGTTTTGTTTCCAAGTGTCTCTTCAATTTGCTTGGAACAAGTGCCTCATTCGACAGAGCTGAATTGCAGATCAGACAGAATGGCAATGGAGCATCTTCAGGTCCCGAAGATATGAAACCATATCCGATGTAATCTTCTTTGTACCTTCGTTTGATTCCTTGCTTTTTTTTTAATGCTTTCGCAGTTTCATTCTTGCTAACGTATTTCTCCATGGATAACAATGAATAACGCTTATTGATAATTTGTTATTATTAGCATACACCTAAAAAATTTAAATGAAACACATCGCTTATTATTATCGTTACCAATTCAAAAACTGCTGTGCGTCTGCTAGGGCGGCCTACATTTTAGTCATTATAATAATATATGTATAGTGGAAAATTCCATAACCTGAATAGCTAACACCCCTTTCCGTCAAAATGTAGCGTTCCGATTTAGCAGGGCAGAGAAAAGGGGAGAGTGCGGGCTACTATTACTGGTCGTTGCAAGTGGGGACGTCATCGCAACGTAGGATAAAAATTTAATAGTAGGCAGACCTGTGTAACGCTGCACGTGTAGCGTTCTGAAAACCTGTATAAATTTCAAATATTTGTAGAAACTCCCGCGGCACATCTGCAAATCTTGTGTGCCGCGGCACACAGTTTGAGAAACACTGCTCTAGACTCACATTCACATCCTCACATGCCGTACACCTACATACTGTATGGTGGAGAACATTTAAACTTAACTGAAAATTCCATTGGAACATATGAGTATTTGGTAAAATGGTAATATTTTGATATTTTTTTTACATATCTGTAACATCATCTATATGTATAAAATCATAAAACTGTCCAATGAATTTTTTAGTTATGTTTGAATTTACTTATTTATTTTGCACATTTTAACACTCGGATCAGAGGGCTGTTTTAAACTGCAAAACTGAACATTATTCCCAAATGGAGTCAATTGTAATGAATTTTTGCATGTATAATAAACATGAATGAACCTAAATCCAGACTACATAGCTTTTTATAAATTTCACCAGGAACAGTGGTTAAAATGGAGAAGGGGGCAAAACAATGGATTACTCCAAACCCTTTGCGTTATAGTTCATAACATTTTGCATGCATATTACTGTCATGCAACTTCAAATTTACACTCTAAGACCCTTGAAATATTCCATCAAGAGACTGAGTTAAAAAAGGGGGGTCATGGTAGTGTAAAACCAAAACCACATTATCACCCAAAACAATTTGTCATGAACCACATGCCGTGGCGCAACGTTAGGGGCATCGCCTCTGGCGCTGACGTCCGAGGTTCGATTCCCGAGAGGGAGTGCAGTGGATTGTGTACGCCTGATGAGCCCAGAATGAGGGCGAAACACGTGTTGCGTACTCTTTACTGCGGTGGGTTGGCACCCTGCCCAGGATTGGTTCCTGCCTTGTGCCCTGTGTTGGCTGGGATTGGCTCCAGCAGACCCCCGTGACCCTGTGTTCGGATTCAGCGGGTTGGAAAATGGATGGATGGACGGACAATTTGTCATATTGCTTAGGTTTAGCCCTACACTCCATGTCATTGATTCAATGAAGAAAAATGGCTGATGGGTGTGATGTGATAAGGGCCCAACACAAAAATCATGCATCACTTCTTATGTTACCTTTCATAACATTTTGTATTTACATTTTTTGTTTAGGCAGTTTAAAATGTATGCTTAGTAGAGTTTGAAGAAGTTCTTTGGGGGTTGTAAAATGGAGGGCCAATTCCACAAAAACTAAGCATTACTCCAAAACAGCTGAATAGATGTTCATTATATTTTGTATGTATGTTATAGTTAACCTGCATTAAAATATAAAGTTCATGTAGTTTCAAATGTTTCTTCATGAACAGTAGTTCATTAGATGGAACAACACAAAAACAGTTCTGCCTAGCTTACATGCTGCATCAATGTTTCAGTTAATTAAAAAGGCCATCTAGTTTAATAATGAGAGATTAAAAATTAATTTTCGAAACCACAATAATAACACTATGAAATAGAAAGAGGTATGTTCATGGTTTCAACCCAGCAATGAGTTATTGCAATTATGGAATCTAATCATATCATATAAAAAGGCCAAATTCTTGAGTCATGAAAGTAGAGAAATTAATAGAAAGGTAGTGCAGGTGACAGAAGGGACACTTGACATTTCAGCCAGCAATGACAAAAGGTACAACCTTTTAAAAATCACATATTTACCCTGCCAACTCCGTGAACTTCAGCTAGTCTTCTTTTAATTATTTAACTACCTAAGTTTCTTATTGAAAGCAGTAGTTTTGAGATAAAGAATTCAGAAGGTTCTCATGTGTTCTCTGTTTGTATACCCAAACTCTGCCACAACTAGACCATGTGACATCAGATGCACAGTATATCTGAGCTCCATACAAATTTACATTTATTCCAAGATAGATAGATAGATAGATAGATAGATAGATAGATAGATAGATAGATAGATAGATAGATAGATAGATAGATAGATAGATAGATAGATAGATAGATAGATAGATAGATAGATAGATAGATAGATAGATAGATAGATAGATACTTTATTAATCCCAAGGGGAAATTCACATACTCCAGCAGCAGCATACTGATACAAAAAAACAATATTAAATTAAAGAGTAATAAAAATGTAGGTAAAACCAGACAATAACTTTGAATAATGTTAACGTTTACTGCCCTGGGTGGAATTGAAGAGTCGCATAGTGTGGGGGGAGGAACGATCTTCTCAGTCTGTCAGTGGAGCGGGACAGTGACAGCAGTCTGTCACTGAAGCTGCTCTTCTGTCTGGAGATGACACTGTTTAGTGGATGCAGTGGATTCTCCATAATTGATAGGAGCCTGCTGAGCGCCCGTCGCTCTGCCACAGATGTCAAACTGTCCAGCTCTGTGCCTACAATAGAGCCTGCCTTCCTCACCAGTTTGTCCAGGCGTGAGGCGTCCTTCTTCTTTATGCTGCCTCCCCAGCACACCACCGCGTAGAAGAGGGCACTCGCCACAACCGTCTGATAGAACATCTGCAGCATCTTATTGCAGATGTTGAAGGACGCCAGTCTTCTAAGGAAGTATAACCGGCTCTGTCCTCTCTTGCACAGACAATCAGTATTGGCAGTCCAGTTCAATTTATCATCCAGCTGCACTCCCAGGTATTTATAGGTCTGCACCATCTGCACACAGTCACCTCTGATGAGTCGCACCATTTAACAAAGTCCTTGATTAGGTTCCTATACTCCTCCTCCTGCCCACTCCTGATGCAGCCCACGATAGCAGAGTTGTCAGCGAACTTTTGCACGTGGCAGGACTCCTAATAATAACCATCCCTACTCAGTGGTAAGGCATGTTAAGGGTACATAGCAGATTAGGGCAGGTGCAGGGTTTTGCTTTAAAATAGTGCAGCTCAGACCTCATGAATGCAGGTGTGTGTGGGTTAGAGGGGCTGCTGCATAACGCTTAATGGGGGAATGGTCTACACGTGCAAGAGACCAACTGGCTCAGCAATCCCTCAATAATGTTCCACAGATCATTGAGAAGGAATGTACACTCAAAAGACTATAAATTGTTTGAGGAGGTTAGGGTGAGGGAAGGAAGCTGAACTGAGGATCAGGAGCTATTGTGGACTTCTAAAGACCTGCATACACTGGTGGAGGTGGAAGAATGATGGAGTTAGGCTCCAAGCATCCTAGTGGAAACCAATGTAGGTGGCTTGGGACAAGAGTCAAAATGTTGACCGCATTTGCCATCATCTCATCCCTGCTGAGCATACCCAGAGGGCAAGAAGGGGAGACGAGTGAAAGAGAGCACTGGGAGAGCAAAAATTAGGAGAGGATCCTGTCATTGATTTTAATTGCTGGTTTTAACTATGTAATATTTAATTACTTAATAAAACATATTTGTTGTTTTTTTATCCTAACAGCACTATTTTTAGATTATTTATTGAAGGATTTCGCACACTGTCTGATTGCTTTTAATAAATACCCTTTGCACTATTACACCTTCAGACTTGTTATATGTGTCCTCATTCACCCTAGTCCATCTTGGTTATGACTATCAATGTCCTGGGAATAGAAACGACCCGAATGCTGCAGGCACCTGGGACATCACATATGAATGGTTGTGATTATCAAAAACATTTTTTGTACTAGATTAATATTAATGTCATTTTTTTGCTAATAGAATTGGCCTAAATTGCATAAAATTATTTGCTCGGCTTACCTTAATGTGAAGCCTTCAGTGCAGTCAAAAATAGAAACAGATGGCAAAGCAGCCTAACGCTACAGCAAGTCATGATCTTCAAACCCTCCATTACCCAACATATGTAAGGCCATAACTCTGCACAAATGCATTAACATGTATCTTCACTGCCTCACTGTCCTTCTTTTCATTTTTAATTACTAGTTTAGAAAATTAGGCTTAGTTCTGGCGTTTATTTGTAAAGGATGTAATATACCTGTAGTTGTAGTCGTGTTATTGCATCAAAAGTTTAATTTTGCATAGTTGTATCTCTTCAAGTTCATTTTAACAGCTGGAATACCAGAATTAATTGTACCGACTCATGCTAATATCACTTCATTGACAAAATTAGCTCAATGGAAATTTGCATTTTTTATTCAAAAGACATAGCATAATCAAATTTGATGAGACTCTATTAAAAGCAGCAGTGTTAGCAGTAATGTATCTTCAGTTTACTGATTTGATTTCTTGCGTTCATTTAATTATTCAGTTTCTTTCTGACAAATTTGCATTTGCTTCATGCTATATCATTATGTAGTTCTGTATTTGTAGTAGATACCCATGAAGACCACAATATAAAAAGTAAAGAAACATTTTCAGTCTTTAAGATTTAGTTTGGAGTCAGTTATCACAGGTGCTAGAATCATTAACTTGCTTTCTTAGTTTCCTTTCAAGTCCACCCTCATAGAGGATATGTCAGAAGACACTTTGTAAACTCTGGAAGCTACAAAAGAACGTGTCTAATTATTTGGAGACTGAGAACTTGGATATTTATCTATCTATCTATCTATCTATCTATCTATCTATCTATCTATCTATCTATCTATCTATCTATCTATCTATCTATCTATCTATCTATCTATCTATCTATCTATCTATCTATCTATCTATCTATCTATCTATCTATCTATCTATCTATCTATCTATCTATCTATCTATCTATGTTCCCTTTGCCAAAAATGTATAAAAGTTGGTAAGATATCTCTGGCCAAGCGAAAGGTTGGTATGCTCCAATGTCAAATGTTGCCACTGTATCTGATCGTGTTCAGCTCTGATGGGTGAGTGTCCCCTGTGTGGGGAGAAGAGCACGTGGTCGTGATATCTCTGCCAATGAGCAGATACCCTCTAAAACACACGTAGCTGTGATCTCCCTCTCAAAAACGTCAAGCATTACTCTTTAACAATCTCTAGATGATAATGTCTGCTGAACAAACAGGTATCGTTAACTAAGTGTAGGCAATGTACTCTCCAACACATGGTGAGAGGTAGAGCGACTCAAACTGAGTCTGGTGCGTGAGTGAGGATGGCCCCGCCTGGCTCCCTACTCCTGATGTCCCGCCTCCCTCTCTCCTCGGCCCGCAGCCTGTCTCTCAGATTTGCGCGAATAAATCGGTGCCGCAACCAAACTATAATACTTAGCACGATGAGAGAAGTCACAACATCAACCGGAATGTTCACGATTTAAATTAAAAAAACCCAATCTAAATCCATTAAGTACTTCTTTCATGAAAAGCAGACAGACAGACAGACGGACGTTCGATTCTTTACACGGAATATAGAGATGTTCAGTGTTATTAGCTATGTTATTAGATCCTCATAAAATTTTGATATTTGTTTAATTCATTTATTTAAAAAAAATATTCAATAGAAAATGCCCTTGTAAAAATTACCTCCCACTTACACCATCTTTCCTTAAATGTACCTCAGTACTGTAAGATAAGACTCTTACAGAACTGTAAATGAAAAGTCTACTTCTCATTGTGAGACTACTCTTACTCAATCAGCCATATTTATAATTTCCATGCATTATCTGCCCATTTCTGGTCCTGCTTCAGCATTTAAGTTAGGTTAGGTAGAGGCCTAGAAATTAGCTAGACCCTTCCGACATTTTGAAATTCATTGTCTTCTGCCACTCTAGCATGAGTTTGTTTCTGTGTTTTTACAGCATCTTCCTGCCTCATTACCCAGCTCTACCAGTGCTTTCACTGACAGATGGATGGTGTGACATTCTCCTGTGGACCTCTTTTACAGTTAAAATCTCATGATTCCTTTATTGATAGCAATCCTGCCAGGTCCTGGTGTAGCAAACATCCCCAAACCAAGACACCACTATTTAGCATTTCTATGAGTGTCCTTTTGTTGACCTTTTTTTGTAGAAATACTGATGCCCATGTCAGCTTTTGTAGCAGTTGTTGGTGGCACTGCTTAACAAATTCAGTCTTGGGTTCATACCCCATGCTCAGATGTTGTTCTTTGTGTGGACTTTGCACATTATACCCATGTGTGTGTTAATATCTAACTCCAAATTGGATCCTTTGCTAGTGTGGGTGTGTACGTGATTGGGTCTGTCCAGAATTGTTTCCTGGTGTTTACCCAGGGCTGTGAGGAATGGATTCTGGATCCCATGACCCTGAATTGTATTAGGCTGGTTTGAAGATCATGGTAATGAAACTTTGATAATATTGTGTCTATGCCCCTGCAGCATTGACAGAAGTCAGGTAAGTCTATTGTAATAAAACTAGACATAAAGTGCACTTTCAATCAAAAAATGCATTCATGGGCGGCACGGTGGCACAGTGGGTAGCGCTGCTGCCTCGCAGTTGGGAGATCTGGGGACCCGGGTTCGCTTCCCGGGTCCTCCCTGCGTGGAGTTTGCATGTTCTCCCCGTGTCTGCGTGGGTTTCCTCCGGGCGCTCCGGTTTCCTCCCACAGTCCAAAGACATGCAGGTTAGGTGGATTGGCGATTCTAAATTGGCCCTAGTGTGTGCTTGGTGTGTGGGTGTGTTTGTGTGTGTCCTGCGGTGGGCTGGCACCCTGCCCAGGATTGTTTCCTGCCTTGTGCCCTGTGTTGGCTGGGATTGGCTCCAGCAGACCCCCGTGACCCTGTGTTCGGATTCAGCGGGTTGGAAAATGGATGGATGGATGGAAATGCATTCATTTGTCATTGGTGTGATATACTTAGCAGACAGTTTTATTTATCTTTCTATGATACACTTGCCATTGGTAAATGCAAAAAACAATATGAGAATTACTGTGTAGTGTATAGCAAAATGAGAGAGGTTAAGTTTACCTTTACATTTTTGTAAATAACTCTACAGAAAGCACCATTGCAAGAAGTTTATAAGGCACAAAAATAACAGTTGAAATTTAAGGTAGCAGCTGCGATAGGTGGCCTGTGGGCATCACTTTCATCATATATTTTTATCTTACTTGGATCTGCAGATATGTACATTTTGTAGTAAGCTGTTCTTGATATGATATGAAAGAAAAAAGTTATGCTACAAATAAACTGACAATTTATTAGGATAGCTCACTATAAAAGAAACACAACTTCTACTAACCTGCCATGCTGGCTAGGAATCCTAACAAAATATATAAAACCCAGTCTAACAGGTTTCATTAACAATACATGTTCCAGAAAACTCCATAGTGGAGAAGTGTGTTTAAGGCTTGAAACTGGAACCACTTGTTCACAAAATGTTTTTTGGTATCCTGACCAAACTACTCAGTCAGGTTGCTGAAGATGATGAGAGTCAGGATTAATTTATGAATTAGATAAGCAAACAGTCTAGTTGGAGTAGGCAACATTCTTATATTTGTAGAATCTAAACATTGAATACAGTTGACACAACAAAATACAAGTGTGGAGAAGAAGTGGTGCTGAGCGGAGTAAATGCTAAAAGAAGAAAACAGCATCACTCTTCATTTACAACTTAATATTTTAGTGACAGTAAAATCAATACACTAACACTGATAAGGGAATTTGAGCAGATTTTTTTTTTCATATGCATGTTAAGAAATGGTAGAAGTGCAAAGATCCACTGATTTCATAAAAAGATTTGCGATATTTTGAAGCTGATCACATGCATAATAATAAACAGCAAGTGTTATATAACATCAATTATTATACTATTTGAAATGTGGTTCACACTTCAATGCTTGATGAAGCAAACATTGGGGAGTACTAAGCACAAAACAGAAATAAACAAACCAAACCATCTCTGTCCCAGTGGGCCTTCGGTGTGCAGTATAAGTATTAATATGTTACTGTCTGAAGTTTGGCTTGATTTTTTTATGTGTACTGTCATAAAAGAGAACAATCATAGGAGAATAAAAAAGTGTACTTTAGAAGAGAGCTTGGGGTAAAAAAAAATTTGACAGGTTAACCCTGCGAACAAATATTTGTTTTTTCAGAACAGCTTTTCACCATGTTGGATTGGGTTTTTTTATATTTTTTGGGCATAATATGCTGGTGAGTGGCAAGCTTCCTGGTTTAACCCCATTATTGCTATGATAGGTTTGCCACAACCCTGAAAATTATGCATGTTTGAGAATGTTATGTTAGTGAGGTATAAGAGAGATTCCAAAGGTTGAAGAAAAGAATATACAGTGGTTGCCATGATTAAAATATAAAACCTAGTCTAATTTTTAGCTAAGTGGAATGCTCTCTTGTTTTGTCCTGTTTGGACATGCTGATCTGGTTGCACATCATGAAATGGCAAGGACACCAGAGGAATACTTGAACACAACATTTTGGAATAAAACTTCTTCAAGGAAGTGGGAGACATAAATTTAGAGTTTTCTGGTTGTTAAAGGATTTAGAGTTTTATTTTAGCATGGTCTCAGGCCATTTAGTAGACTACTGACGCTAGGTTTTGCTAAATATGGGACTGAATGCAGTGGCTAAGTGGGTTCAATTGGCCCCTCACTAAATATTCATTAAAAAGAGTAACAATGTCAGGAAATGCCAAGAAAACAATTCAGTTTTTTGGAATTGTTGTAAATGAAGCTGGCTACAGTAGTGTTCTGACTTTACTGATACCTCATCCTTTTCCTTATTTTGTTTTGTATTTTACCTTTTTACCTGATGCTTTACCCTGAATTATGTCCTGAGTCCAAAGAGCCTGTTAATTAAAGACTCTCTGGTGCTGAGATCATTTATGAGTGTGGGTACTTAAGGATTTTTTGCTATGAAATTAGCAAACTTTTTGCTTACTAATAGGTTTCTAATAAATTTTTCAAAGGAGGATACTTTTTTTAACATTAGCAACAATAGGAAAATCTTGATGAGGATAGTTCATTCAGCCCATCAAAGCTCACCAATCCTATCCACCACCTAATTCATCAATGTAACATCAAGTCTCATTTTGAATGTCCCTAAACTTCTACTGTCAATCACACTACTTTGTAATGTATTCAGTGTGTCTATGGTTCTGTGTTTGCAGGACTATAGGAGGTCCAGAAGAACAGAACATGCTCCTATATTCATACATGAGGAGGCTGTAATGTGTGTGGACAATATCAAGTTCTTGGGTATCCACATTACATCGGATCTGACCTGGTCTTTGAACACATCTCATCTGGTAAAGAAGGCCCAACAAAGACTCTTCTTTCTCAGGAAGATGAGACGTGCTGGCTTCTCCTCTTGGCTGCTCACAAACTTCTACAGATCTGCTATAGAAAGCATTCTCTGTTGCAGTATGACAGTGTGGTACGGCAGCTGCACAGCACAGGGCAGGAAGGACTTGGCATGGGTAGTGAGAACAGCACAGGGGATTGTGGGAAGTCCTCTCCTAGACCTGGACTCTGTTTATGCTGGAAGGGTGCAAAAGAGGGCCAAATGTATAGCTGCGGATCTCACCCATCCGGGAAATGGACTGTCTCTACCACTGCCTTCGGGAAAGCGGTACAGAAACATAAAAACATGCACCAGCAGACTGAAAGACAGATTTCTCCCCAGAGCTGTGAAGTCCATCTGCCCCTGCTGATACACACACATACATCTTGTGACAGGTAGGGGGCGCTATCGCTCCCTTGAACCCTCGGATCAAACGCCAGACACCAGATAAAAGTCCAATATTTTGACTTTTTATTATAATAATGTGCACAAAGCACCCTCCTCTCCACAATACTCATAAACAATAACACCAATACTAAACAATAATCAATCCTCCACTCTCCCAGACGCGTTGCCACCCTTCCACCCAGCTCAGCTCAATCTCTGGGATTTCCCACAGTCCTTTTATAGTCCGTGACCTGGAAGTGTTTTGCTTTCTCTTTCCATGTGACTAGGAACACTTCCGGGTCAGATAAAAACTCCTTTTCTTCAACCCGGAAGCACGTCATTTCTTCTGTCCAAGTGCTTAGGACGCACTTCCGGGTTGTAAGGAAAATGCTCCTTGTTTCTCCCTGCAGTGTCCTCTAGTGGGCCCCATGGTATCCAGCAGGGCTGAGGATAAAAACTCCATTGTCCAGGATTCCCTGCTGGTCTTCGGGGCACCTCCATGTTGCAGGGAGGTCTCCATCTGGCGCCCTGTGGGTATTGGCCGGGATGAATGGCCGGCCATATATCACAATCTACATCTACCCCTCACCTGCCCCCCTGTAGACATGCACACACACTTTCCCTCATAACCCTCCACTGCAGACCCACACACAGAGATCACTGGTCTCTGCAGGCGTACTACCTCAGGAAAAGTCTGGACTTGTTGATGTTTTATTGCTGCTGTCTTATATACTTATTATGTTTATTTTATTATTTATACTGTATTGTGTATTTTAAGTATTCTGCCTTGAAGCCGAGTCCTACCAACAAAAAAATTCGTTATGTGTATGCATAATGACAATAAAGAATTCTACTACTCTACTACTACTACTACAATGTTTGTGCCAACTTTACCTTTAACAGGTTTCCAACTGTGTCCTTTGATGAACTCTTTTTAAAATTACAGTCTCAATCCTCTGTACTCTCTCTTTTCATAATTTTAAACACTTTAATCACCTATTAATCTTCTTTTGCTTATATTGAAAGACTCAGCTCTATTAATTTTTCTTCATAATTCATCCCCTGTAGAGCTGGAATCAGCCTAGTCCCTCTTCTCTGGACCTTTTCTAGTGCTGCTATGTCCTTTTTGTAGCCTGGAGACCAAAACTGCACACAGTACTCAAGATGAGGCCTCACCAGTGTGTTATAAAGGTTGAGCATAACCTCTTTGGACTTGTACTCCATGTATCGTGCTATATAACCTAACATTCTGTTAGCCTTCTTAATGGCTTCTGAACACATCAGGGACAGTGCCTCTGGATTGGCAGACCGGGGTGGTGGTCCCCCTCTTTAAGAAGGGAGACCGGAGGGTGTGTTCCAACTACAGAGGGATCACACTCCTCAGCCTCCCTGGAAAAGTCTATTCGGGGGTTCTGGAGAGGAGGGTCCGTCGGATAGTCGAACCTCGGATTCAAGAGGAACAGTGTGGTTTTCGTCCTGGTCGCGGAACAGTGGACCAGCTCTACACCCTTAGCAGAGTCCTGGAGGGTGCATGGGAGTTCGCCCAACCAGTCTACATGTGTTTTGTGGACTTGAAAAAGGCGTTCGACCGTGTCCCTCGGGGAATCCTGTGGGGGGTACTCCGAGAGTATGGGGTACCGGACCCCCTGATAAGGGCTGTTCGGTCCCTATACAACCAGTGTCAGAACTTGGTCCGCATTGCCGGCAGTAAGTCGAACCCGTTTCCAGTGAGAGTTGGACTCCACCAGGGCTGCCCTTTGTCACCGATTCTGTTCATAACTTTTATGGACAGAATTTCTAGGCGCAGCCAGGGTGTTGAGGAGGTCCGGTTTGGTGGACTCAGGATTGGGTCACTGCTTTTTGCAGATGATGTTGTCCTGTTTGCATCATCAGGCCGTGATCTTCAGCTCTCTCTGGATCAGTTCGCAGCTGAGTGTGAAGCGGCTGGGATGGGAATCAGCACCTCCAAATCCGAGACCATGGTCCTCAGCCGGAAAAGGTTTGGGAGCGAGATCCTGCCTCAAGTGGAGGAGTTCAAGTATCTCGGGTGAGGGAAGAATGGAGCGTGAGATCGACAGGCGGATCGGTGCGGCGTCCGCAGTGATGCGGGCTCTGCATCGGTCTGTCGTGGTGAAAAAGGAGCTGAGCCGTAAGGCAAAGCTCTCAATTTACCGGTCGATCTATGTTCCTACCCTCACCTATGGTCATGAGCTACGGGTAGTGACCGAAAGAACGAGATCGCGAATACAAGCGGCTGAAATGAGTTTCCTCCGCAGGGTGTCTGGGCTCTCCCTTAAAGATAGGGTGAGAAGCTCAGTCATCCAGAAGGGGCTCAGAGTAGAGCCGCTGCTCCTCCGCATTGAGAGGAGTCAGATGAGATGGCTCGGGCATCTGATCAGGATGCCTCCTGGACGCCTCCCTGGTGAGGTGTTCCGGGCACGTCCAACCGGGAGGAGGCCCCGGGGAAGACCCAGGACACGCTGGAGGGACTATGTCTCCCGGCTGGCCTGGGAACGCCTCGGGATTCTCCCTGAAGAGCTAGAAGAAGTGGCCGGGGAGAGGGTAGTCTGGGCATCTCTGCTCAAGCTGCTACCCCCGCGACCCGACCTCGGATAAGCGGAAGAGGATGGATGGATGGACCACAGCTTCCTTATGGTAATCTTTCAAAGTAAATAATTATAAAGTAATTCACTGAAAGGGGTGGTCTGAGTATCCATTCAGCCATTTCCATAATAACAGTAGTGGGTTTTTAAATTCATGTTTCTCCTCCCTTTCTTTTAATCAATAGAAACTCACATTTAGATATTTGTGATAAAAACAATACTTATAAAAAGGTTTTATGAGTAAATAAATAATTAAAATTGAGAATTGATGTGATCTATTTGAAAAAGTAGTATGTGTACGATAATTTTTGGATTCAGTCACATTCCTTTGCAATGACCTCTGAATGTAGCTTAATGTGCAGGCCATCATTTATGTTTACACTTTAAAGATTAATTCTATGACCCTCTTTCATCTCTTGTGATCCAAGGGCCACCTTCTAGTTCTTTGTGAACTGGAGAGTGGCATGGCTCTAACAAGTTTACGTCATTTCTTTTTCCACCTTTTCACATATGGTTTTCCTGAGAGTCCTCAGCAGTTCCAAAGAAGAATCTGTTTCTTTTGATTTGGAGTACCAATGTAATGCTGATTTGAGCCTCAAAGCAACTTTGGCTCTTGCCACTTTGATGTTTTCCACATATGAAAATAAGGATGAGATATTTAAAAATAAAAAGTAATAAAGCAACAAAGAAGTATAAATATTTCAAAAAAGTCAAGCACAGTTCTTTATTGTTCAGTAAATTTTAACATAAAGAAATTAGTCAAGATAATAATGTAGAACGCAGTAAAAGAAGATCTAAGAGATAATAATGCAAAAATTCAAGGGGTCTTGATTGGTCTCATGTGGATATTATAAGAACAGACAAGTGAGGAAGATTTTTTTGCAAAAGAAGGCAAGTGCTGACAGAAAATTAGACAGCTATCACAAAGAGCTGTGTTATTAACCTAATTAATTAACTGGCAGCTGAAATTAAAAGCTTGTATTCTGGTACTTGTTATAAGTCAAATGTAGAATGCTGCTGTGGCATTCCTGTCAGTCTCAAGTACTCTAATAGCATTAACCCTTCCACAGCAGGTTATAGTACATTCGGTTTGTGTCTGTTTTAAAATCCTTATTGCATTATCAAGTCCATGACTATGCTACTTATGTATTGTGATCAGAACGACACTTAGACATTCGTAAAAGTTTGGAGCAGCCACCCATGTAATGTCCTCTGGCTGCAAAAAGGCTTTTAGTAGAACAGAGTATTGTTTACTCAACTGAGTCCAAAACAGAACTGATGAATACAGACAAAAGGCCAGTGGAGGAAGTGACGGCATCAGAGGCAGGATCAGAAATAACATCATCAGAGGCAGGGCCGAAAATGGCAGTTACGTCATCTGAGGCGCCTGAGCCCTGTGGGATTTCCCAAGAATGGTCTGCAAGGGATCAAGAGAGACAGTTAGTGTACCCCACCGCCCCCTGGTTGGATGTGGAATTGCCATTATTCATGCCCTTTGGTTGACTTCTATATTTAGGAGTGTGACAGTATATGTATATATAATGCTAAGTGTTGTGTCTGTCACATGACTACTCTGATTACACAGAAAACACTGGAATTAGAACCTTGATCTAGGTCTTAACTGAAAGCCTATCACATGCCAATCATTGGTGATGCAAAAAATGTGGCTACTGGGAACCTCCACAAAGTTATTGGGGTTTGCATCTTTCCAACGGCAAACTGCATAGAAAAACTTATTGATAAGGTGACAGTGGAGAAAGAAAAGGAAGAGCAGCAACATCTGCTTGACATGAATTAAATAGCAGAAGCCAATTTCATTATAGGAAGAAGAAGAACAACAGCTCCAGCATCCAATAAGCATCAAGCACATGTGCCACTGCAACCTGCTGGTGCCCACGAACTACTAGGGCTGGAACCTTAATCTTGGGAGGAACAGAGGTCTGTGTGTTTCCTAGTCACATGTAAACTTTTCAATGACCTGATATATTGTGAAACCAGAACTTTGAAGATGAGTTTCAATTGCTAGTCATACATTCTAATGCTTATATGATTCTAATAGTCTTCCAGTCATTTATTTTTAAATTCCATCAGTTAAATTATAGGGTCCCAGTGAGCATCTGATAAATGGTGATAGTCTACCCTGGATGGAACACCAGTTCTGTTTGTGTTATTATACATAGCATATCAAAGATAACTTAGCTCTATCTATTATATAGTGCCTTTCACAATTATCGATCTATCTCTTATATAGTACCTTTCACGTCAATTTATTATATAGTGCTTTTCATATCTATCTGCCTATCTGTGTGGTCATTCCACAAGCTCTTGTGGTCCTCATCATAGTGTCAATTCACACCTTGGCCTGTCCAGTACCAGACACATAGGTCAAATCCAGGCTAAAATGTATTATACCCTTTCCACCAAGCTGCCCAGTCTGATGCCAGCTTTTACATTTTTACTGTGCCCCAAAATTTCAGTCCATGACATTGGCAGTCGTCTTATTCTTCCCATAACTTGCCCTATAAATGTGGAAAGGAACATGTGTACCTGCCACCCAAATTTTTACTACACCTGTTTCTAAATTGCCCAATCCTCTGCCAACTTGCTCAGTTCCCCATTCTGCCAAACCCCCCACCATAACGTCTGCACCCTCATCTCTGTAATCTTCTAATAACACGCACTTCGTCTGTCCTATAACACTTCCATAGCAAAAGTCCAATCCAAAACTTATTCTGCCTCTGCTAATAGAGTTCCCAGTCCTTGGCCATTTCCACTGTATTCCATAAATCCACATCATACAATCACTAGTCCTCTGATTTTTCTCAAGTCTTGCATCCCAGTTTATCATTTAGCACACCCATAGAATCATTCCCACCCTAATTTTATTCTACATTTGCTGACAGTCTGCTCAGTCCTATGCAAGTTTGCCAGGCTTACTTCACCTGGGCACAAATTCACACTGTAGCATCCACAGACCACCACATCTTAAAACATAACTCGACCCCCAACCTGTCTTGTACTACAACCACAGGATGAGTCCATCCTTAATCTTATTCTGTCTTTACTTTCAGCCTAAACTGATTCATTTCACTAAGCCTGCCAGAGAAATTTAGCCTCATGCTATTGTCTAGATCAGTATTTCCTAACCTTTTTTCTGTAATGGCACACTTTTTGTAAACAAAATCATTGCGAGGCACGCCACTCTTACTGACCACAAACACATATACAGTACTATATCTCATATATTTGTTCAACTGCTGGACTACTGGATAAGCCAATAAAAAAGCTGCTCCAAGATCAATGTTCACAGACACAGCACTTAGTGAGCACTTTGGTGGCCCCTCCAAGCTGCTTCTCTCCTTTACCCACCCCTGTCTGCCTCAGAGGCAACTCATATGCCTATTATGTATCAATGCTGTGAGGCTCGCTGGCGACCACACACCCAGAGCAGATGGACTCTTGCAGCCAGGAGACACATCCAAAGTGCTCTAACATGGTGATTGCAGAGCTGCTTTTATGCCAGCTTCTCCAGGTAGTTCTTTGCTCCTCAGACAGGTGTCGACCATCTGGAGAGGTTGTCCCTCTCAGATTCAGACCCAAGTGCATTACACTATTATTTCCATGGCACACCTGGGTAGCTGTCACTACATGCCACTATACTGCGGCATACTGGTTGAAAAACACTGCTGTAGATGACTGCGGCTACTTTTGTGCTGCTTGCATTTCTCAGAAAGATGTTTTAGATTTCGTACCCCCGTCGTTGTCTACAACGCTTTGGTACACTTTGAAACAGCAAACAGGGAAAGCAAAAAAAGACATTACTTATACCACATCCAGTTCGCCAATTCTGTTTGTCATAACAAGAGCAGTAAAAAGTCCATGTGTAAGTTTGTCTGCTTTTTTTCTTCAAGTGAACAATTAATGGAGCGGCACGATAGTGCAGTGGGTAGTGCTGCTGCCTCGCAGTTGGGGGACCTGGGTTCGCTTCTCGGGCCCTCCCTGCGTGGAGTTTGAATGTTCTCCCCGTGTCTGCGTGGGTTTCCTCTGGGCGCTCCGGTTTCCTTCCAAAGACATGCAGGTTAGGTGGATTGGCGATTCTAACTTGGCCCTAGTATGTGATTGGTGTGTGGGTGTGTTTGTGTGTGTCCTGCGGTGGGTTGGCACCCTGCCCTGGATTGGTTCCTGCCTTGTGCCCTGTGTTGGCTGGGATTGGCTCCAGGAGACCCCCATGACCCTGTGTTCGGATTCAGCAGGTTGGAAAATGGATGGATAGATGGATGAACAATTAATGAAGGGATGTTTCATAAAAAAAATGACCAAATTTTCTTTGATTTCTGAAGTTACACTTGAAGTTACAATCTCCCTAAAATCACCCTTGCTCATCTGTAGTTACATTAAAGGCGGGTGTGAACTCTGAACCATGGATGTGGACATGAAATAGTGCGCCAATTATTGTCCAATTACATTAGATAAAAAAAAACCTAAAACAATACTAATTCACTGCCAATAAATGTAGGAACGGTTGGACCACACAGAGCTGTGTCCCCAGAAAAATCTGAAAGCAACCAATTACAGGGCAGCCTCAGGTCACCTGCTTGCCAAAAGATCAAAGACTTACATAGACTCTCATTTGGCCTGCACCCTTCACTCAGGAAATAGAGGTATTCACACAGAATTTTTTTTTATTCACACAGAAATGAAACAAATACACATATCGGAACCAATTTTTAATTAATGTTGACATGCACTGACACCAGGCATGTTGTGCAAATAAACAAATTTATTTCATGATTATTTTGCATTACCTAATTAGTTTAGTTTTTAAAATATTTGGAGGAGGTGCGATGCCCCAGTGCCCCGCATTACAAACCTCCACTGGCTCCAAGATTTCTATACATTGCTGATCTTACACTGCATTTTAAGTCTAAGGTTTCTCCTTGCTATTTATCAAAATTATTTTTTTCTAATTGTTTAGTCATCTAGGTTGGTAAAGATTTATTTGCCTTGAATTAACTGAGATTTTATTATATGTTGCTGTCAACAGCCTTGATTAGTGGGATCAAAATCCCTTCATGTAATGCTTTGTTTTAATTGAATCAGTCTTGCACCTTTGGCTACACTCTTAAGGGGAATTTTCAGTATCAAGCTGAGTCTTTCTTCCTAAATTATCATCAAGACTAATTAGTGATGCAAGCTGGAACATTATCATAGCTCTTGCTAACATTAAAGTTCTGAAAAATGAAACTGTTGCAGTGTGTCAGGCAAGCAAAAGTCAGCAAGACACCAGAGAAGAAGGGGAAAATCCAAATGTCAACTTAGTAAATAAAGTAGTAGTTCAGTAACTGCAGCAAACTGAAGCTAAGGAGGTGAAATTTAAAATCTTAAGTAAAAAATGAACAACATTAAAAAACACATAAAGGAAACTCACAAAATATATCTGTGAAAATAAGGTAGTCTACTAGTGATACATTTGCTGTATTCCAGGTGATTTCTAAAATTGCATTGTAACAGCTAAGTGGCAGACCTTGACTTCATCCAAAAGGCTGTGGTTCAACATTAAGAGCTAAAAGGCATCTCGAAATGATTGCACAATCTTTGAGTTACAGTGGGTCTAAAGCCAGACAACATGACTTAGTGGCGTCTGCTCGGATTTAGCGTACACTATGAGATTTTTTCACATGTTACAGAGGTTTCTTTTGCTTCAGTTGAAATGAGTGTGAACAACTGTGATGTCCAAACACTGTATGGGTGGGTGGAGCTTCTAATTTCTTATTCACTTCCATATCTAACTGAATGGTTACATTTAAGCTGATTTTGAAAATTAAATTAATAAAATTAAAAAAAAAAACTGCACTACTCCAACTTTTATAAGAGCTCCAATGGAAGGCCACAAACCATTTGGGAATTTTCAGTGTTGAATTTGGCAATGTACAAGCTGTATAACTGATAAAGGTGGAAGTGTCATGACGGAGCGTTAGTAAGCACTGCTGCCTCACAGCTGTAGGAGAATTGGATCTTTGTATGTTTATCCTCACATATCCTAGAACCCTTCCGTTTCAGTTAACTGGGAACTCAACATTGGGCTGACTTGAATGATCTGTGCTGGTTCTTGTCTTGTGGACAGTACTGTCAGTATTGGCCCCATTACTTTATGGGACTGTGTGAGTTTATCAGCTAACGGATTAATCTAGAATGGCAGGGGTTGCACCAGATGAAGGCAAACCTTAGAAAGTGCATTTATGCTTTGAAAACATTCAGTACGAACGTATGGTCCTTACCACAAAAAAAAATCATTTTAGAATTAAGTTCTCAGCAGTTTTATGTCTAGGCACTGAAAGGTGCATTACATCTTTATAAACTGTGTCATAATTCTTGATCTTTTATGTCCAGATCTTTCTCCACACATACAGTTATCCACATCAGTCATCATTTCTGAACACACATACGAGGTTATTACAATTATTGTATCTTATCACATTATAATATCTGTTGCCGCTTACAGTTTTTCGTTTATGCTGTGCAAGTCATATCTTAGAAATCTTTGGAAGCATACATGACAACTGGAACAAGACCATTCATCCATCTGTCCATGCACTCCAGAGGATCACTTTGCCAGCTCTCTTCAGGAATGCATGACTATCCCAGAGTGAGAGGAGGTGCTGTCGCCAAATGTTTTGTCTCTTTCCAAAGCAGTTCCAAGCAGATGCCCCCAGAAACCAACTGACTACACACCCCAGTGTCTCTGCAAGCCCTACCCATTCCATTCCGGAGCATATAAAACCAGTTTCCCCAGGAAGGTGGCACCAGACTTGTGACCTGAACTCTCTGCAGAAGGGAGTTCTGAGTTAGAGCCCTTGTTTTCACTATAAGTGATATTTTGTGTTTTGATACCCTCGTGCATCCATTTATTTCCTTTATGCTAGATACTTTGAGTAACTTTACAATTATACATGGTTGCCCGGCTGGCACCCCAATTATTTTTGGGGCTCTGCAAATCACTCTGTTCCACAGTAGGTTCCATATTGTCAGGTATACATATTACAGTGGAATTCTTGTTTGCATGTGCTAATCAACATGCCACATGTCACCACTCACTGGCACCATTATTAGTGAGTAGAACTACCTTACCTAAAAATGTCTGTCTTCCTTTCTGAATGTCATGTAATATATTTATAAGGAGCTTTTTCTGAAGTCGTGCAAGTAAGGATTGAAGCAATTGTTTTATTTTTGAGATTTAAATTACATACTGTATACTCAGTGGATGTTAGAAAGGTTGTTAAAAAAGACTGTCTGGATTATTTTGTTTTTGGGAAATAACCTCAGCCTTAGTGTGATAGGCGGAGTGGTGGCTCTGAAGCTGGGGATCTGTGCCAGCAATCGGAAGGTTGCAGATTCGAATCCCATAAATGACAGAAGAGACTCTAATCCGTTGGGCCCCTGAGCAAGGCCCTTAACCTGTAATTGCTCCATCCTGGGTATGATGTTAATCTGCATCCAGCAGGTCCTCCAACTTGCAGGGAAAACCCAGGGGTTGGTGGCAGGTTTGACACTCCAGTCACTGTGAAAAAACCTCACACTGTGGTGCTAATGTGTCACTTGGATCTCAATCTGGGTGATTCGCCATGTGGCGGGTGCAGCAATGCACTGTAATCTGCGCATGTGCCCAACCTCTTAGTGTGATCCCCTAGAGAATGACTAGGGTTTTTGTTTCCCTTTGAGCCCAAATGGGTGCTTTTCTAGAACGGGTGATGATGTGTGTGGAGAGAAAGCAACAAATGCACACAGATGTGAGGAGATGTGTGTAATCATCTGAAACTTTGTAACTGATTATTGGATGGCCTTCTGTATCACCTTTTGAAGCCACTGTTGCAGTCTATGCATACTATTATCATAATTTGTCACTTATATCAGTGGATATCAAACACCCACAAGACAAATCATGTTAGAAATGTATCAAATTTAATTTGATCTTATAAATAGCAATATATAATACCTTCAGAACTTATTCAAGTATAGTGAAGGCCTTGTGCAGCTTAACATTTAAGCAAAAAAACTATAATTTTTATCTAAAATGACGACCACCTTTGGCCTGCCCCTGGGTCTTACCCCTTCCACATATATTTTCTATATGTTTAGTGAAATAAGCATAAATAACATAAAAAGATGGTTGGGCTTGAAGCCCATTTATTGGCCCATATATATTAAAATATCTTAAATGAACAGGAGGAGGTAGCTGCAATGCATTCCTTGGATTCTTGTTTGGTCACTTGCTTTTTGTTGTGATCTACTTTTCTTTAAGAATGACTGGCCAGATGTGACATCAGTCAGCTACAAGTAGGACTTGCTCTGTCCTGAGAATGGGAATTCTTTTAGCATATACTGCGGACCCTTCTCCGTCCCAGCCCCCAGTGTTCCAATAATTTGGTCCCCATAAGACACTAACGATACTTATGTGCATGACAATATACAGTATATGTGTATATAGAAAGTGAAGATACATTTCTAATTTCATATGTGTAGTAATGGCAGTAATTTGTAAAATTAGACTTGTTTGCCTTCTGACTAATTAAAATCCATGTCATATTACAGTTCATTAGCCCACAATGGGCTCTTTAATTGATTATCAGATAAGTGTACTTCTGTCTTTGTTGCGCTGGCAGCTGTCCCAGGATTGGTTGTTGCTTTGTGTCCAACGTTGTCAGTTTAGGCTCTGGTCCATCAGCATCTCTGAGTTGGATTTAGAGGATCTGAGGTTGTTGTGTTATGCTATGTACACTTGTGAAAAAAGAAAAAATGATTTGTGTTCATTGTTTTTTGTTGATTTGTTGAGGACAGTTTTGCTTTTTTAAATTATTTTTATTTTTGTTTCACAGTTATCAGTTCCAATTTGACTTCTACTTCATGTGCTCTGAAATAAACCATTCTTTTAATGGAATATTTCATTGCAGATGTAGGTAAGATACTCTGAAACACATTAAAATATGACTTGTGCCACCCCTGAAAGCGATAATCTTGATTGTCGAACACTTGATATAGTCATCTTAACAGCTAGACATCAAGTCTGGTTCCAACTAATGTTATTAGAAACTAAAATAATATATGAAATTGCTCAGAAGCAGTGGGGCTTTATGTGATTCAGCAAAGGTACTCTGCATTTCACTTTACGAATTGCTGAACGTCGGTGCTTTGGCTGTGTATCTGTCTGGATTTCATGCACATTACTTTTCTAAATTGTACTTCACATCCCTAAAGACCACATTCCTTCCTTCCTTGTGTCAGGAAGGTAAAATTCAATAAATGTCAAATTCTCCACGGGTTGGCATTTGTGAGGCGATCATAAATTTAGAGCTTGCAATTATGTCAATGAATTTAAATTAATGAAATGGCATTCCACATGGTCCCTACAGTAATTTACATATTAATTTCGGTTAATGTTTTTATGGATGTAGCGGTCTTGTACCAGTCACATTTCATAAAATACAACAGAATGTGAGGCTCCACTAACATTCAGCACTGGGGTATGATTTATTTTCTCTTCTTCCGGAAGCTCGTTTTTTCTTGAAAATGTTTTATGACTACATTAATGTCTGACAATTTTCCTGCATTTCTCTTCGTTTTTTTGCCTCTGAGGCAAGAAATGTAACTTTCTTGCTTTTTCTTGCTCCTGCCTCAGTAACAAATGATATGTATTTTTGTGAAATAACAGTTCCTGCAGAAATAAATAAATAACTGCAGAGTGCCAAAGTCTCTTACGAAATGGCACTGCTTTAGAAGAACTAAAGCCATGAGATATGTGTGGCATGGAGATGAAGTTGCACAGTTGATATGTTTTTAAAACAAATGGCACATTGTCTCCATTACCAGTAACCTTGAGAGCGGAATGGCTGGCTGGGGACTAGCAGCACTGCCCACAAATGATATGTGCTAGTAAAAGCTGAATGTTTTAGCAACACATTTGTTCTGGAAAGCAGCTTACCTCAGCTTCTTCACTTGACCTCCAGCAGAGTCTGACTCCCTGGTCAAGAGAGACACCTGCGCCTTGACTGATTCACTAATGGACTGCTGTGACAGCAAAGGTTAAAACGGGAAAGCTGAGCTTGTTCTCTGAATTAAATGGAAGCATTTGGTCTGATGAACATGGTTTCTACTGTACGTATAGAGAAGCTTTTAAGTAGTTGATGTTATAGGCGCAACACTGCCTGCAGAGTTTGAACGGACATACTGTCTTAAACCACAGTGGACTGAGAGTGTTACAAGGTATTTTGAAGGTGCATCTTGTATTTTGTGCTACACATTCCTTGTAACTCATTCTTTTAAGATTTCACCACTTGTATTTTTATAAGTTTGGATTGCGTTAAATTATATCCTTATAGTCTTTTATCGCTTCCATATACTGTATTCTACTGCACTCTATGGCCTCTTGCTCTCTGTGCTTATTTATTTGAAGTGATGACTCTCCTATTAGGAAAAGATAAACTGATATGGTTGGTAAGCCTTCAAAAATGCAACCAATTTAATAAAAAAAAAAAAAAAAAACTAAAGTTAATCGAATTGAAGCAGCTCAGAATCAATAAAGACATGAGACAAAACTGCCTTTTAATTTAATTTTGGTGTACCTGCTTGGAACAGTGGTGCACAGAATATCACTTATACAGACCCAGTGACTACTGTAGAGATTCTTTCCAATGAAACTCTTTATCAAAAGCTAATTCGTGATTGTAAATGTTTCATTGGGTTGCTAGGGACTGAAAGTTTGAGCCTGTTTTAATAATGTTTGTGTTTGTCAAATATTTTTAATTATTTCACATGAATATATTTTTTCTGAAATTAACACATTCCACTTGTGTTTGAGGAGTGAGCTAATCCAAGCCTAGAAAAAAACACCTGTCTAGGGAAACTATCACCAAAACACACTCAGTTATTACATTTCACCAGTTATCAACATATGTTGACACCAGTCCTTTCACGTTAAGCCTTGGCAAAGATATGCCTGTAAGTTTGTCTTTTAAATAATTATTTTGTAAATGTTTGTTATGATGTTTATCTGCTACAGTTAATTGATTTTTTTTATAATGCATTTCTTTATTGATTGATTGTTTGGCGTGAGCATTGTAGTGAAAGCACCCTTTGTTTTGTGTTTTGTAGTTTTACAATCAAGAATGAAAGATTAATCGTTCAAAGCCTCACTCTGAACAAGAAACGACTTTACTGGAGTTATTGTTTGCTATCTGTCTAGCTTTGCACGAATATGCAATCACGAGGGCAGAATACAACATCTGTGGGTCTTTGGAATGTGAGAAGAAGTGGAAATATCTGGAAAAAAAAACCCACTGCTGAGCCAACATGCAGTCAGTTTTAGAGAATGGCTGTCCTACACGTGGTCACTTATCCCATGATGCAATTCATATTGCAATTAAAGCTTCATGATACAGTATTCTCACAATATGAAATTTTCATAAAAGAAATGTACTGTGTGTTTAGTGTTACTTATTATTAGACTTTCATAAACCAAACAACTGCAACATAAATTCAAATCATTGCACAAATACACAAGTTTTACCATAGGTTTTTTAAGGTTTTCATTTTTATTAAAATAAAATAATCTTATATATTAACATAAAAAAGTCTGAATTAGTGTAAACCACCCTAATTTAGGATGCTCATAAGAAATGTAGTGATTTACTTCATAAAATAGAAGTACATAATAAACAAGAATAGCTGTGTCACATATTTGAAATGTTAAAACGTGTGCTTCAGTTTAAATGTTTAAAGTCTAAATGTTCTCGATTGTAATAGAAATTTCTAATTTTTCTCCCTCTAAAGAGGTCCATTAAAGGCTTTATCCCTAGTAAAAGATCCAAAACATCACATTTATAATTACTGACCATGAAATAGGCTAAAAGCAATCCCCACATGCTTGGTTTTGAAATTTCTGGGATTGGCCATTAGAAAGTTAAGACCACTTCTAAACAGACAAATATCCAAAATATTATCATATTCATGAAACATTTCCAATGCCTATATTACCCATCTCTATTTTTTTTCAAGTTTTGTGTAAAGGAGTAATAATAATAATAATTATAATTCATTACATTTATATAGCGCTTTTCTCAGTACTCAAAGCGCTATCCACACAGGGAGGACCCACAATCTTCCACAGTTTCCTTACTGCAAAGCAATATTTTAGCCCTCATTTTCTATTACTTCTTTTGGGGTCAGCTAATGTGACTTGCACAAATTCAAGTCCTTCTCATCATTATTATCAATCATCCTATTGGTTTACTCTTTATCATAAGGGTAATATTTCCTGCACAAAATATGGTCCAAAAATGGCATAACAATGTTGTTATTTTAAGTTTAAGAAGACCAAAAAGAGTTTCATGTCTTCCATAACTAGAAATCAAAATGCATCAAACAGTGTATATCATATGTTGGGTGTTTCTCATATCAGTGAGTCAGGAGGCACTAAAAAAACAAAACCAACGACTGCTTTCTAGGTATTCAGAAGTAATTCTTATGATTATAAACACAGAATTTGGCTGGTGATTAGCACATGCAAGTAAGAAATCACTGTACTTGTGATAATAATCACCCTATAAACCAGGGGTGTCTAATGTCGGTCTTGGAGGGCTGCAGTGGCTGCAGGTTTTTGTTTTAACCCACTTTCTTAATGAGAAGTTAATTATTGCTGATGAAGCACTTACTGCTGAAGTGACGTTTTGATGCTTCATTTCAGTGGTCTCACTTGTTAAGGTGCCCCACCCTTAATTGCTTATTTCAGTCTTAAATAGCAGCATTCACTGTTTTAATGGCTCCTTATTAGAAATAAGATGCAAATGACAAATGAAGCAGCAGTTCTCCATCTAACTGTTTCCATTTACATCTGTGTGGATTCATCAAACACTATTTGGTTTAATTAAACACTTAAGAGAATAATGTGAAAATTATCCTTTTTAGGCTTCAAATCACTTGGATCATATCCTTGGAAAGGAAAAAATATAAGATATAAGAACCTAACGTTGCAGAATAACAAGCCATAAAATTAAATAAGGTCTGAGATTGGCAAGGATTGGTTTCTAATTAAGCAATTGAATTGGATCGAAAACCTTCAGCCACTGCGGCCCTCCAGGACTGACATTACCCACCCCTGCTATAAACATACAATATAAAGTTACTGCAGCCCAAAACCATCCTGGTTTACATCAATCTTTTCTTTTCTGAATTAACATCAAACATTGCTTCAATAATGCCTGTTCTTTTCTTTTTTCTCTTTGACTGCTGTACTGATCCATTAGCTGAGGATACTGACAGGATCTATGAAGAATTTATTTTATATTTTATTTTTATAAAAATGAGAATATTGACACTCTTCATGAAGCTGAAACTTCTCTGCAGAGACAATATCACCTGCAGTTGTAAACACTCACTCATTGGTAACAGACATGGACAAATTTGTTGGTACCCCACCATGAAAAAAGAAGAACCCACAATTGTCCATGAAATAACTTGAAACCGACAAAAGTAATTAGCATACATCATTGTTTATTCCATATTTAACAAAAATCAGGCTTTGCTTCAGCATTTGATTTAACATAATATTTCAAATAATAACACAAATGAAAATGACATGCACAAAATGATGGGGCCCTTAACCTAATATTTTGTTGCCCAACATTTAGAGAGAATCACTGCAAACAAGAGATTGCTGTAGCTCTCAATGAGACTTCTTATTGCCCAGACAGAGGGCACCCTGTGCCAGATGCAGTAAAGCAGCCACAAAACATTACTGAGCATCCTCCATATTTCAGAGTAGGTATGGTGTTCTTTTCTTTGAAAGCTTCATTTTTTTGTTTGTGAACATAGAGCTGATGTGACTTGCCAAAAAGCTCCAGTTTTGTCTCATCTGTCCAAAGGACATTGTACCAGAAGGATTGTGGCCTCTCAGTTTGTATTTTAGCCAATTCCAGTCTGGCTTATTATGTTTTTCTTTCAACAGTGGAGTCATCTTGGGTCTTTTTCCCTGGAGCCCATTGTCACTCAAAAATTGATGGATGGTACAATCAGACATAGATGGACTTTGACCTATACCATTCTCACTATCCTTCTGCCCATTCTGAGGTTGATTTTCCTCTTGTGGCTGCATCCACGGTTATTGGCTACAGTCCCATGGACCTTAAACGTCTTAATAATATTTGCAACTTTTGCATAGGAACATCAAGTTGGTTTTATACCATTTGCCTTAAACATACATTCATCTATAATTTTCTTTCTGATCTCCTCAGACAACTCATTCCTTTGCTTTCCCTGGTTCATGTTCAGTGCGGGACACATGATGATTCCAAACATCAGAGTGACTACTTTTCTCCATTTAAATAAATTGAATGTCTGATTGCACGATTGGAGACGTGTGATACCACTTAAAGAAAATAGTTAGTTTGAAAAATCACTCTAATCTGGTTATGATCTTTTCTAGGGGTACCAACAAATGTGTCCAGGCCATTTTAGAATATCTTTGTAGAATAAATAATGCTTTATCTCTTTTTACACTTTCTTTGCTCTACTCAATGACATATCAAAGGCATGCAGGTATACATGGGAAAATTGCTTTTCATTTAATCACTTTTCAGGATGCATACAGCAGTTTTTCAGTGAGCTGTAAGGGTACCAGACATTTGTCCATATCTGGCCTAGAAAAAGCAAGCATTTGGAATTTGGTTGCTTTCTCTCTGTACATGCCAGAAGGCTGCTGTTTAGAACAATGCAAGATCCATGGTTGTATAATTCCTTCTTGCTATAATTAACTATTATTTCTGATTCATTATCAGTAAAAACTGCATCAGTCTCTAAAGCACTCATTCTGATTTGTGCTTTACCAATCCCTACAGAGTTCAACTTAAAAACAAGCTAGTGGATGAATTGCCCAGTTTCACATATGGTGATGTCCTTGTTGTGCACCAACAACTTTCACTTTCACACCATTAAACAGACGGTGAAAAACAGCTCTGGCAAAGTACATTTGGCATGTTACACCTTAGTTCTAGTTTTTCAATCAGATTTTAAATCTTGCTTTTGCCAAAAGACATTTTTTGTTTGCCTTTGTGCTTCATTTTAGTTATGTCCTAATGTCATACAATACACGATACAAGGCCACATTTCATACCAGCAGTATTTTATATGGTGAAATTCAGTTCAACTAAATTTTGTCTCTTTCCTACTCTGCATCCTTTGAACCTTTCGTTATTTTTAAAAGTCCAGATCTCAAGGGCAGCTTGCACTTCCATTATTATAGAAATCCTCTTATTATAGAATTCTTCACATTATTCCTCTTCCTGGTTCGTACTCCTGCATAAAGCCATAGGGTTCATCATTTCCTGGCACTTCCATTCTCTTTATTGTGGCTAAGTGAAATATACATGTGAACTAGGCATTGTCAGAGCTACCTGGCTTTTTCCACACACAAAGATTAAGAGGGCTAGATAGATGCCTGGAAAAAAATCCCTCAGCAGCACCACCTGTCAGTACAGGAGGAGCCACATGGTATGGATCTTGTAACGGGTGGTTGGAGAGTCAAAGACACTTATGGTGCCTGTTTCTTTAAACAGTTATTGGAATTCACCGGTACAGGGATACCTTGGGCCATTAGAAGAATTTATTAAGTTATTGAGGATACAGTCATATGAAAAAGTTTGGGAACCCCTCTCAGCCTGCATAATAATTTACTCTACTTTAAACAAAAAAGGTATTGGCTCCAGCAGACCCCCGTGACCCTGTGTTCGGATTCAGCGGGTTGGAAAATGGATGGATGGATGGATAACAGTGGTATGTCTTTCATTTCCTAGGAACATCTAAGTACTGGGGTGTTTTCTGAACAAAGATTTTTAGTGAAGCAGTATTTAGTTGTATGAAATTAAATCAAATGTGAAAAACTGGCTGTGCAAAAATTTGGGAACCCTTGTAATTTTGCTGATTTCAATGCATGTAACTGCTCAATGCTGATTACTTGCAACACCAAATTGGTTGGTTTAACTCGTTAAGCCTTGAACTTCATAGACAGATGTGTCCAATCATGAGAAAAGGTATTTAAGGTGGTCAATTGCAAGTTGTGCTTCCCTTTGACTCTCCTCTGAAGAGTGACAGCATGGGATCCTCAAAGCAACTCTCAAAAGATCTGAAAACAAAGATTGTTCAGTTTCATGGTTTAGGGGAAGGCTACAAAAAGCCATCTCAGAGGTCTAAACTGTCACTTTCAACTGTAAGGAGTGTAATCAGGAAATGGAAGGCCACAGGCACAGTTGCTGTTAAACCCAGGTCTGGCAGGCCAAGAAAAATACAGGAGCGGCATATGCGCAGGATTGTGAGAATGGTTACAGACAACCCACAGATCACCTCCAAAGACCTGTAAGAACATCTTGCTGCAGATGGTGTATCTGTATATTGTTCTACAATTCAGCGCAATTTGCACAATGAACATCTGTATGGCAGGGTGATGAGAAAGAAGCCCTTTCTGCACTCACACCACAAACAGAGTCGCTTGTTGTATGCAAATGCTCATTTAGACAAGCCAGATTCATTTTGGAACAAAGTGCTTTGGACTGATGAGACAAAAATTGAGTTATTTGGTCATAACAAAAAGCACTTTGCATGGCGGAAGAAGAACACCGCATTCCAAGAAAAACACCTCCTACCTACTGTCAAATTTGGTGGAGGTTCCATCATACTGTGGGGCTGTGTGGCTAGTTCAGGGACTGGGGCCCTTGTTAAAGTCGAGGGTCGGATGAATTCAACCCAATATCAACAAATTCTTCAGGATAATGTTCAAGCATCAGTCACAAAGTTGAAGTTCCACAGGGGTTGGATATTCCAACAAGACAATGAACCAAAACACAGTTCGAAATCTACAAAGGCATTCATGCAGAGGGAGAAGTACAATGTTCTGGAATGGCCGTCACAGTTACCTGACTTGAATATCATTGAAAATCTATGGGATGATTTGAAGCAGGCTGTCCATGCTCGACAGCCATCAAATTTAACTGAACTGGAGAGAATTGTATGGAAGAATGGTCAAAAATACCTCCATCCAGAATCCAGACACTCATCAAAGGCTATAGGAGGCGTCTAGAGGCTGTTATATTTGCAAAAGGAGGCTCAACTAAGTATTGATGTCATATCTCTGTTGGGGTGCCCAAATTTATGCACCTGTCTAATTTTGTTATGATGCATATTGCATATTTTCCAATAAACTTAATGTCACGCTGAAATACTACTGTTTCCATAAGACATGTCATATATTGAAAGGAAGTTGCTACTTTGAAAACTCAGCCAATGATAAACAAAAATCCAAAGAATTAAGAGGGGTTCCCAAAAGTTTTCATATGATTGTATCTCTGACTCCAAAAAGAGTTCTAGGGATGACACTAGAAGTAGCTCCATTCTCAGAAGTTGAGTTGGGGCAAATGCTCAATATAGAATAGTGTGGTCAGAACTGAAAGTGAGATAAAGAGTGAGCAAGGAGGACAACGGGGTTACTATTTGATGCTTGTACCACACTTTGTGAGTGGGCAAGTGGACATGACATTCCACATTAATTAATGGGAGTGGGGGTGGGGTCAAGCCTATTAATAAGGCCCAGAGAGGTGTATTAATTGAAATTTTTATTATTACCTTTTTTTTGGCTCACTCTTGTGTTTATTTTTTATTAATAGACTAAAAGAAGCTGATAAACGTGTGAAAAAGTGTATGGAATTTGCAGTTTAATTGGCAGATTTAAGTTTAAGTCGCAGACATGTGTTTCTCTTGACCGCTGCTGGTCTAACATTGACAGCTCCCTGTAGTAGTCTTCTTTTAAGTCTTCTGGAAGGAATGAGTAGAGCAAGTAATGTCAGTCATATTCAAACGGATATCCCCTTGCAATGGAAATGGAAGTTGTTACTTTAAATAGTCCAACACTTTCTTTAGTCCCTTCCAGTGTCTTAGAAGCACGGTCATTGTCAGACACAGTATGCTCACATGTGTTACAAGACACATTAATTAATTTAATTCTGTGGTCAGCACTCCCTACTGTCTCAATCTTTATACAGTAAAATGTTTTTTTCTGTACCAGCACTAAACAATTCTTGTCTCTCTTATAGGTTGCCTGATACTTTCTCAAGGTACGCATTCAAAATAAGCCTGTAATGTGAAATGAGGCAAGGCAATTTATCATTATTGTGACTTTTAAAGGAAAGGAAACTTTTTTTGTTTTCATGTTTCCTCTACAGCTTTTAAAAGCAGGTAATTTAAAAATAAACAGACTCACGTTGACAAATAATGAGCTACACCTCTGAAGGAAACATACTTTATCTGCACCTGAGTCTTCATCCATCCATTTATCTAATGCCTTCTTGTCAAACAGTCTGCATTTAAGAGCTGCGTAGAAAGACAGGCATTAATGAGCACATTAGAAGCAGAGGGAGTACTGCCGTACTTTGCTTTCTTTTTCATTCCTCTAATGCCCAAGGAATGTGCTGTGAGGATTTTGATGGGGTTCTGGTCTTAGCACCTCCTTTTGCCGCCATTTTTGCCCTTTCACCCCTCCTGCCTGTGGCTGTTGAATGCAAAACTAATTACTTTGGAGTCACACGATGTGGGTAGGGGATATAAAAAGGAGAAGCTTGCACACTGCCGTGACTAACATTGCATAGCTTTATGCCTTTGGAAAAGCTGCCATTCAGGCTTTTGTAGTATACAGTATTACTAGTGTTTTGGTTTCTCCTTTTTTTTTGGATATACGATATTTGCCTAGAGATTTTATCCTTGCATGGCCTCTGCCTAATTTTGGACCTTACTATTGTTTAGCACTTTGGAAAACGTTGTGCTTGCATCTCCATGCATGACCCTGTGTCTGTTCCCTCTTATTATTCTGGATCACTGACATGGTAATACACAGCCTTGTTTCACTTTTGCATCAGGCCTCTTTTCAAGTAAGCATGTACTGATCTCCAAAACAGCCAAACACACCTTACAGGACATCCTGCCCGGGTGTAGTCAAGTAATTTGGGTTTACTTCTGGAGAAGCCAGGGTTGAGGAGATGCAAATGTAACTCTATTCATAACAAATAAATAAAATATAGTAATGTGTGACTGTTATAAAAACAAAGCACAAAGCAAATGGCATGCCTTACATGTGCAACACGAGCTTGATGAAGAAGTGGTGGGCATCAGTTAAGCAAACATATTGAGGTGATTGTATTTTAAATTTGTCCACAATATGACAATTTTAATGACTACCTTAAAAAAAAGCAATGCTGGCAAAGAACCTCTTTTAAGTTTTCTCTCTCCTTTATCTTTTTGTTTGAAACCAACATGTGTTCAAGCTACACCAGCTACATTTGGCTTCTAACTATAAAATCCATCTTCAGTTTCACTCCTTTTTGATGTTTTTACCTAGGGCCACTAACAGACACCATCTTTTTCCAAGGCAGTCCCTCCTAAAATACACAAAAGTAACCAAGGGTAGAAACCAACCAATAAGCATTAGAAACAACGTTATCCATTGAAATCAATATTTACAGCTTTTGGAAAGCATATGAATTGATTGGTTAATCCAGGTAGATATGAGTTGTTACTGTGTTACTATGTATTCTTTATACCCCTGCCCAATTTTGAGATTTACACTTTAATTCCTAACGTCTGATTACATTTTATCAATGCAGGGTGATTTGTTTAATTGTTTAAATTGTGCCATTCAAAAAATATACCACTGCAAAGTCAGGTTTTACAAGAAAATGGGATGTTTCAATGTGGTGAACTGGTTTATTGACACAGGCTTACATCCCCAGGTTACACAGGAGAAATAATATCTAATAATCAACCCCATTTTAAAAGAAGCAATGAATATTCATACAAAAGGAATAATCTGAGCCTTGGATAAAAAAAATGGCACCCTGTTTAGCTTTCTGCATTATTGCATATTTTTAACAGTGAAATTGGTCACCTTTTCTGTGGGTTGCGGTAATATACAAAAATGTTAGCTCTATCAGGCAGCACGCTATTGGCAGTCACAAAAAGAGGTGAGCTCAACTTAGTTGGAAAATCGGCATTCAGTCAATAAAGTGGTCCGACAACATGATCAGCAACATCATTTGGCAAATCTGACATACTCTGTGACTAGAAGTCGCAAAATGTGACTCTCGCAGATGCTGCTTTATCAAAAATAAATACTTAACTTTCCTCTGCCTTTTCATTTCTAATATCTCTAATGTCAGTTACTTGCAGAAACTAATGTCTTTGTACAGCCCAGACATCAAATAATATCTGGAGGCCAGTGCTCTCTGATTACAATTACTCTGGTGAGACAGAACTTGAGTTGTATTTTAGAAGACCAAGAGTTATCTGACCTGGACTTATGAGTCCATGTGCAGATACCAGTTATGACATGCAGCTTACCTGTGATGGCCCTGTTCAAACACTGCTGAACATCAAGAAGGCTGCTTCTTCATTTAATAAAACTAGGATGCAGCCAGTTTTTGTCTTTCTTAAGTGTGTACATATACACTACTTCCCTGCAATCAGGCTCTGGTTCTTTGCCAAGAACACAAGCCAAAGAGGGTAAACAAATGCCACCTTCAAGAGCAGAATCTTACTGACATACCACCAAGATGTGGAAGATGGCTCTTTAACATACTAGCTGAGTGCCATAGGACAAAATGTGTTTTTTCCAGTGTATACAAAGAAATCAGAGTGATTGCACCATTAAGCAGACTTGTTTCATGTCAGGGACCAGTCAGGTCCTTCAGGTTCAGACATGAGTGTGTGTTATACCACATTCATTAGAATCTGGATCAAAGCAACAGCATCAGACTGCAAAATGTCAGGACATCTCACTGAAAGTTAGGCTATCACTAACTAATTTATCTGTGTCAAGATCTATAAAACAGTGGATTTTTGAAATATACTGTGTATTATTTAGCAGCTTTCATCATTTAAAATGCTGACTTCTTTTATATTTTATATTGTTTAACATCTTCATTTTTTTACTGCAAACTCACGTTAATTATGAATAATTCTTCTTGCTGTTTTATAGTAAGTATAGTTGGAAACAATTCCAACTTTCTTTTTTAAATTGAGTCCAAGAAAATGTAAGAACAAAATACTTAATTCAGTGCTGCTACTACTTATAAACAGAAACTGTAACGGGATGGTAAGATGATAGGCATTTAGCACAAGTGGATGCTAATTCTCTTAGTTATGAAACAAACCTTGGAATTATTTTTTTCAGAAATGTTAGTGTATTGAAAGATCAGAAGAAGACAATAGCGTACTTGGGAATGTGTGACTTATTAACAAGAGGCCAGTGTGGTAAAACACATTTGTGCCAGTTTTAGATAAAAGCAGTGTGCTCTGACTCCTACCAAGTGTAAGTGGATGCAGTGACATAGACTAGTGGCCCCTGGAGTGTAGATCTGGAGGTTGGCAGGACTAATGTTCACGTACAGACGCACACGGTTGAGCCAAATTCCTCGTTAGCACTCAGGAGTTTGCAGTCTTGCGTATAAAGAAGCCTGTGCTAAGAGAGAAGACATCATGAGCGAGAGAAAAGTGGAAGACAATGCAAGCATTAAATAGAAGAAAAGATAAAGGATCGTAGCTGAGCCAATTCTGCTACATAGAGGAAGCAGGAAGTGGCTCTGAGAGGAGCAAGTGGACAGCACTCACAGGTAACACTTAAGGAGCAGGAGTGACCAATCGCTTCAAGTGGGCTCCTGCTGAAGGCCGAGGGATGGCAGTGAGTGGAAGAACCCGGGCTTGCAGAGTCCATGCTAAACATCATGAAAGGGCAGCAGTAACACAAGCCGGATTTAAAGGGGTGACTGTCCCAGTCGGAGGACTTCTCTTGCTGATGAGGCTGAATAGGTAACCAGAGAAGACATAAGTTTTTAGAAGGAAACACAGCAATTAAGAGACAGATCCTGACTTTGTTTTAAATCTGGATTTTAACTTATTTATTGGACATTTTTTTAAATTGATTTTAACCTCCACTAAACACTGTTTTCTAGCATTATTTATTCAAGAAATAACTGTACTGCATTTTGTTTTTGAACACTGCTTTGTTTCATGAATAAAAGGCACTTTTTCCCATTTGCCTTTACTCTTGCTGTTATGTGTCCTCATTGCCCAGTCCATGTTGGTTTACAACTATTGAGGAGGAGGCAGCAGAGAGAACTATGGTCATATATGTCTCTCTGCAGCCCATAATTGTGCTAGGTAGCCTGGGGGCTATCTGAGCTCTTATTGGAAGGGCGAAGTCCAAAACTGCAGGAACATCTGGGACAGCTAGAGGGCACTCTCAGAGGACAGGCCCAATAGTCCAGACCCTGGAAACTAGTACTCATTGGCTGAGGATTAAAAATCCCTCCTGCCATAAAGCTGTGAACTTGGAGACAGAGAAAAGAGCAATACAAGTGATCACCTGGCGGGAAAGAGAGAGTACAGGTACCAGGAAGAATTATGAGAAGTAGGGAGTATTTGTATATTATTTGTGGTGGGTAGTTGCCAACATTTCATAGAGGGGATGAAGACCCATTAGGAAATTTTCATTTAAGTACGCAGAACAATCTATGCAATTATTTAGAGAAAGAAGGAAAAAATGGCCACTGATATTTCTTTAAGCCAATATTTTTTAGTCCAGTAAGAGAAGTACATTAAATATAAAGGAGTCCGGGCAATATTAACACCCTTTTGAACTATACTTTGTGATTTTGTTTGGACAGTAGTCAGATAGAATACATATCGAAATGTAGTATTTTGCTCCTTCGTTGGCAGTTTATTGTCAGAAGATGAAGCACTCATTGAGATACCAAGGACTAAATTGTTCCCGCAGGGATTTTTGGGTTCTCTGTATGTGAAATAAAACAGATCAGAATGAATCATGCTTACACTGTCATGTCCTGATATCAGACAGGACTGGCCTGTGGAAAAGTAAGTTTTCTTGCTCGTGTCTTTGACCATGAAAGATTATCTGGATAAGTGGCAGTGTGTCCGTTTGTGTGTATGTCTAGTTTGTAACAGGAATACTCTGAGGAGAGTAGGGTAGTTACAGGATTGCATTGCTTTGGACATTGTGTGTGATACTTGTATGTTTTTTTCTTACAGTGGCAGACATATTGTGAGGTTAGTCAATATGTGTAAATTGCCCTGTAGTGAGTTAGAGTGTGTCTGTTTGTTGTTATAGATTGGTTCATACTGTGCGGGCACTTCTGCCAGAACAACATTTGTGAATGCCTAAAACTGTTAAGTAGGCAAGATAATGGATGGATACATAATATAAACACTATATAAAGACATTTTGATTTTTTTTTTCTGACAACAGATAAACTACCACAAGCCTTTTTCAAAATTATCTATTCATCCATCTGCTCACATTTGCCAGTTATGCCCCAAGCCTAGTCCTTCTAGGCTGTTGAGTCATAGACTTTCATTTTATCATTCTATGCGTAAGTTATCAAAAGAACTTCCTACATGCCTTATTGTGCCAAGATTTCACAGACTGCGTGACATTTATGTTATGCCATGAGAAAACTTGCATGTGATGTATGTCTGTGCCCATCAGTTATGTTGCACAGCTGGCATGTTATTGGTTTTATTGTAACAGGTTTGTGCTGTTCCTGCTGCTTGTCAGTCTTCAGCCAGTCTCCAACCCACAAACTTTTTTTTGTGATTTAAATCTTTTTACAACAACAATAACAATATTTATATAGCACATTTTCATACAAATGATGTAGCTCAAAGTGCTTTACAGGATGAACAAAGAGAAAAAAGACAAAATATAAAAATAAAATTAGGCAGTAATAATTAACAAAGAATAATGTATGGTCCGACAGCCAGGGAGGACAGAAAAAAAAAAAAAAGCTCCAGACGGCTGGAGAAAAAAAAAATCTGCAGGGGTTCCAGGCCATGAGACCGGCCAGCCCCCTCTAGGCATTCTACCTAACATAAATGACATTGATCAGTCCTCATGGCTTTCAGTATTCACCTGGAAGAATTTGATGATGATGGTCATGTGGACCTCTGGCCTTCAATCCATCTGTGCAGGGACATCACGGTGCTTTGATCAGGTGGTGGTGGAGCAGATCGCCACCGCAGAAAACCAGAAAAAGAACAGCAGAGATCTTTATTGTCATATTCATTTCAAGAGCATGGTGAAATTCTTGTGCCACAGTTGCAGTGGAGGTTAGGGACAGGAAAGTATGTAGAGGCAATAAGACAATAAGATTTTATATAATTACAACAAATAAATAAGTGTAGCGAGTGCAAAAGATTGTGTTAAACAGTAGGAAAAAAATGTAACGTACAGTACAATATACTGTATATGTTGCACAGTACATATATATATGCATATATATGCAACATATAAACTAGCAGTTGGGTATAGTAGAGGACATGTAAGATTAGGTTACCGAAGGTTTAGGGAGAGAAGAAGCTGTGAATGCAGCAGGTGGAGTGAGTGGTGATCCTCTGGCAGTAGTTTCCATAAGGTAGAAGTGAAAACAGAGGATGAGCTGGATGGCAGTCACCACAAATGATGGATTCAGCACTGCTCAGAGATCTGGTTGAGTAGATGGTATGCTGTGGAAGGTCAGTGCCAGTGATTTTAGAAGCTGTATGGACAGTCCTTTGAAAGAGTTTGCTATCCCGGCAAGTCAGGTTGCCAGACACACTGTGATGCATTTAGTCAACATACTTTCAATAGTACAGCAGTAGAAGTTCATTAGAGTTTTAGTGCCCACCCCAAAGTTCTTTAGCCTCCTTAAGAAAAAGAGCCTTCACTGTGCTTTTTGAAGATGCAGGTGGTGCTGACTGACCATGAAGGGAAGGTGGTGATCTATGGTTTGATTGGTACAGCCAGGGCTCTGAAATATGAGTGATTTGGTCTACTAAGTTAAAAAAAGTCTCTCTCCAAGTTACTGGAACTTCTGAAGTGCTTTGTAAAGACTTGGTATCATTGCATATTTTTTGCCTAGTATTTCTAAGAATTGGAACAATTGTTAGCCTCCTTGATAAACACATTTGAGAATGCACCTGTGCTGACTGGACAGAAGAGAGCAGTTGCTTGGAATAGAGATGGAATCAGAAGAAGGATTGTAAGAAATAAGAAGCCAAGTTCAAAACCCTTAACATGAGACTTGGTAGCAAAGCCTAGAATGCGAGACAAAAGTCGTAAACAGAGGATTATAGGGAGAATCTTAGAAACCAATAATAGTGAACAGAGCCAAAGCTGAAACATAAGACGTAAATCTTAGTCAAATGAAAGAAATTAGTTCAAAACCAGAGATTCTTTTAATTGCTCAAACAACAGGTATTTAGTGCTGTCCACAAATTTGGACAATGTATGTTACATTTTACTGGGTTATGAGTTGTCATGCTAATAATGTCAATCAGTGCAATTTCCAGGAGACATCACCCGTTCAACCCAAGAATGCGTCCCTAACTATGTGTGCTGAAAATAGTGGCACCTATAATGAAAACAAGATGGTGTCACAGAAGACATATGTGTGATGAACTCATATATTGCAAAACGTGAATTTTTTTCTAAAATCTCTGTTAAATACATATTTCTGGAAAGATAATCATAAACAGGAAAGACATTCTTATAATACTTCTCTTCTGAATTAAAGATAGGACTCTTGACCCTTGAATGGTGGGGAGAGGCAGATCTTCAATTCAAAAGTACAGCATAATGGGAATGCGTTTTTTGCTTATGATCTGCGCTAATTTTCCTGAAGTATGTGTTTTGAGCAAATTACTGGATAACTTATATTCTTCTTTTGTTCATGAACATTTTTCACATTGTTTGCCATTGTACAGTATTGATCACCGTTGAGTTCTGTTACATCATAGATGTTTTTCTTTCCGTTCTGCATTAAAACGTGACATTGTTTTCTCAGTTATCACTACAAACCAAAGTACAAATTTCACTTTTGGTAGGAGTATTTTATTTATTTTTTACAAGACTATAGCAAGCTGTTTACCATTCAAGGATATTGACCTAATCACAAGCACAGGACATCTGATTGGTGAGACTGTATATCTGTTTAGAAAATAACTGTTAATATTTACCTTTGAATGTAGTGCACCAATGTACCAGCAAATTGTAGTACAACGTCGACATAAGTTACTACAATAAATGTACTGCATTAGACATGTGTAAATTAAAACATACCATAAGGGCCAGTGGTGACTTGGGATGCTGTTTAACAGATACCTATCTTAAACTAGCCTCTGTTTTATTTATTTATTTATTTATTGTTTTGTTACTTTGTAAATTGAACCTAGTGTGTTTATTCATGGTTGCAGTCAACTTACTTATCTTTTCTATGAGCTGTTGCTTCCAATTGTACCTAAAGCATTAAAACATGACATTTTGCAGCCCTCAAAATGAACATTTTGTGATTCAAACTAAAGTATACAGTGGCTCTGAATATTAGTGATTAGTTAGAGGCAATATATAAAGTTGGTCAAGAACTAAAGCAGTAGTTTATTCAACTTAATATTTTGTGTCACATTTTTGATTTTTCATGCTCCTTTGATCCTGGTTGCGGTCTTCAGTCTAGCTGGCCCATCTGAAACCTTCATTCTTTTCCTTACAGACCATTTTTCCTTCCAAAGGGAGCAAGGCATGTCTTCTTCCAACTGCCCATAATAATTACAAAATCAGAATAAAGCCAGGGAACTCTGTAAAGTATAAAATTAAGGGATTTAATTAAGAAAACAAAATCCGAAAGGAATGGTATGACAGAAATAATCAGTAAATCCAGGATAAAAATCAAAATAATAAAAACTTTTCCTGTCTTGGCAAACACACACACACACACAAAAAAACTAGTTTAGTCTAAATAATAGTATAGACCCTTTTAATTCCTTTTGAGATGATTAGACCACCATTAACTATACATTTGCCTGAGATGAAACTCCTTTCTACCTTCCACCATTTTCTTCACAATTATGGTAGCTTCCAGGTCCTCCCTGCCAAGTAAACCCTTATCATAATTTTTTCCGCTCTGAAATTCTGACTCTCCTGGGCAGGGGCTGTGCGTCCCTTTAAAGGATTGACTCAGGAGTCGATCCTGTGTCATGCTGACATAAGCGTGAAGCACTTGCTGGTTATCCTGAATGCTACCAATGTACTGAGGCCATCTTGTAAATACTGTCTAGAGGAGCCACATGTTTCTCTGCTTCCAGGACAACTTATTTGAGCCGCACCTCCCAGTCAATCCTGTGGGAGTCTGCAATATGGCAGCATGGTAGTAGCTGCTGCTACCTATTATCTAGGAGAACGATTTAATATTAAAGCACATTCCACAACAGTCATCCATTATAATGTTATCCAATCTTGAATATACTACTAGATATCCTGGATGAGGCTTTGGTATTGATATAAAACGCAGTGCTGTTTCCAGTAATGCCACTCTTTATAAGTGTTAGTTTAGCTCACATATTGATTCTAAAGCTTCTAAGACATTCAAGTATTGTTGATTGTGTCTGAGCATCCATCAATATGAATGTTCATATCATACCTTAAAGCGCAATTTTTGTTTGTTAGCTTATATCATACTCCATTCATATCAAATTCTTTAAAAAGTGGCCCATAATGCTATTGCTGAATTTGATATGTTATCAATTGTTACTGATAATCATCCCATTTAAACATGGATTCTGTTTTTTTTTTTTTTTTTAGCTTTTTCAATATCTCCTAGCTGCTTTTCCTTTATAATGTTGACATTGTAATATTCAGTATTATATTGGTTTATTTATAGAGCAATGCCTATATGTTTGCTTTAAAAATCACCACCTAGTAATTATAGTTAATTAAGGAGACCAGTATACCTTCTGTAATAATACTGAGTTAAAACACACACATACACACACACACACGTGCATATACATACTGTATATATACATATATAATATTTATATTTTTAAATATATATATGAATGCATTAAGAACTGACAGTTGGATCCCCATGATTCTCTTAAAACATGCAGTATAATGGATGAATAGATATTAACTTACCCAGGGTTAAAAGATATTGGTGTCATAAAATAACTTTTATGTGAATTCCATATTTCATATATCCCCAAGTCACAGGCTGCCAATGCTGCTGCCAGTAGCTACAAAAGATAAATAATCCGCTAGTTCTGCAAACAGACTGCAGTGTTCCTGTTTTTGGGCCAACATGTTCATTGATCCATTGCTAATACTCCCTTTATTTGCAATCAGGATCATATGTCTTATACCATTCTGTTTTTATTAATAAGTTCAGTGCAACATAATCCTACAGTTTTTTTTTTGTTTTGTTTTTACGGCAATGGCTTGTACTGCAAAATGTAAATTTTGGACTTTTATGCTGTTTACCGGTAAACTGTTTCAGCTTCTGTAATCTTTTTGTCTCTTGTAAATATTTAAGATATATACCCACTTTCTCAAGACTATTAAGACAGGGAACTTGAACACCCAAAACTTAATGTCTACAATGAGAGTAACAAAGTAGAATACATGGCATGCATGCTGTGTGCAGTACAATAAACAAATGGCATAAGATACACTTGTGAGGCCTAAGGTGGCAGTCTGTGTGCAGTTATGGACTCCATATTACAAGACGGATGTAGCAGTACTTGAATAAGTCCAGAGGAGAGCTACTATACTAGGACTACAAGGATTAAACTGTAAGCACTTTTCAGAGTTAAGCAAGTGGAGACTAGGAGTCGACATGATATACTGTGGTTGGCACAGTAGTGCAGTGGTAGTCACAATAAGGAGACCAGGGTTCAAGTTCTAGGTCCTCCCTGCCTGGAATTTACATGTTCTCCTCATGTCTGCATGGGCTTCCTCCTGCATAACAAATGCATGCAGGTTAGATGGATAGGTGATGCTAAACTGGCCCAAGTGAGTGTGTGGTGTGTCGTGTCTGTTTGAGTGTGTTGAGGATTGTCCCTGCTTTGTAGCCTTTGCTTGCTTGGATGGGCTCCAGCCTCCTGTGCCACTGCTCAGAATTAAGCGGGCTTAGAAAATGGTATGGTATGATGTACAATAAAACTTAAAAAAAATAGAAGTAGGGTTGAGTAGATGCCAGCTGTTTTGGGAAAAGTAGTTCTTCAACAAGAACACGGGAGTTCAACTTATATATCAATCTTTGTTTTTTCTGCTTGTGAGTCACTTTTGGTGCCCATTTAAGTAAAGGCACTATATAAAATAAAGGTTATTTCATAAGTTTACTTGCCTGTTCTTTCATCCTGCTTATTCAGTGTTCATTGCTTTTTATGTACTTTAATGTGTGGATTTAAGTGAATCAAATAATTGTGTACTTTTTTGTTACCCCTAAACCTGGGCTTTATAAATTATGCAACATCTCAGAACTAGATATGTGCCGAATACAATAGCATGTTCATGACTTTAAGTTTGTAATGAAGTATGTCAGTCTTAATTGGATTAAGTCACTGTTCCCGTGTTAACATTTTTGATTTTGGTTCAAAGTAATAAAAATAGTGACTACTTTTAAAAAAGACGTGCAGTATACAAAATGTATAGTAGCAGAAATGTGAAAACAGTTCCCTTTAGGGATTGATTGTTTAATTCATTGCTAGGCCATTAACACAGGCGCTATGATTTATCATTGCTGGGTTATTTAGCGGAGGTTCATGCATGCAAGTTTCATTTTGATTTAAAGTAGTTTTAGTTTTATGTTTAGTTTGTTCTACCATTTTGTGCTTTTCATGAAACAATTTTAAAGTATATAAATGAGAGTAAAAATGAGCAATACATACACTCAGAATTCATAAATGACAATCAATTACAGCATCATTAAAAATGTTAATCTTTACTATTGAATTTGAGTTTTGTTTTACGCTATATTTATTTTAAACAATGTCACGTCAAGTCATTTTCTAGCTCACATAATCCAGATCAGGATCACGGCTGGGGGTTGTGGCTGAAGCCTAACCCTGCCAGCATAGGGCACAAGATAGGAACAAACCCTAAACAGGGTGCCAGTCCATCACAGGGCCAATGCACGCACGCACACACACAAGGGCAATGTAGTGTCTCCAATTCACCTGACCTGCATGTCTTTGATTTTGTTAAGCAAAGCATTTTGAAAATTATTTTACAGACTAATTGAAAGGCATTATTTTACACTATTTTCCTAAATCTCAATGCAGTTTCATTTGGCAGGTGGCTATTTGGTTTACTCACATATATTAAAAAGTCAGTCTGTTTAAAACTGTAATTTATTTTCAAATCAGTTTACAATAAAAGAAAGAATGCCCCTTTCTTTCTCATCTATCTTAATGATGTGGCTTGGTGTAAATGTGTTTTACTGTAATATTCCATAAAGTAATTGCAGGTCTTGTCCTTTGCTGGAATTAAAAGTGCTTATCACCTTTCCTTTTATACCTAAAACCAATTACTGTGTAATTACTCTCAGTGTTTGAGACTGAAATTCATTCAGCCTGTAATTTTAATAATAAGCCATTCTCTGAATGTATTTGATAAGTCCAACACCATGTTATACTTGATGTAAACATCCATTGACCTCTTAAACCCTTGAGTCATGGATTTCCAATATGTACATTTTATCTTCATTCTGAGCAACCAACTGTTTAATACTGTACACTTAATGATCCCCATACATTTGTCAGTTGTTCTGTTATTGCTGGATCCCAAGTATAAAGCAATCAAGATATTTTAAAGGACTCAATATATGGTCAAATGATTATGCCAACACTGAAATGTTTTCAGATATTTCTGTTTGTACCATTTTGATAGAAAATTCAGAATGCCAAATGTTGTTTTACTTAGGGCAATAAATTGAATATTTATTAAATAAATATATATTTATATGTGTAAGACAGTTACAGGTTCTCTCGTGTCTGTTTGAGGATTTTCTTCTCTTTTACTCTTGCATACTGCACTTTAGATTGATGGCTGATTAAATTTGTGATGAAGTGTAAGTATAACACATTCCACGATGGAGAGCTCCCATCTAGAGGTAAATCTGACCATTCACTTTTGAGGTGGGGAATGAAAATTGCCTGATATAGTCACGTACACAATACCTACTTTAGTAACTAATGGGTCTCTTGAAGGAAGAGCAGCAACAAAGAGGTTGGCATTGCATAGTAAATAGTATAAAGGGTGATCAAAACGTTTTCAGTCTGAACTTGAAGGGGTTATTCTGTCTTTCTAATTTTGTATCTGGCAAATCATTAATTCCTCTGTGCTAAAATATGTGAAATACAAGTTTCCAACATGGCTGCTCATGTTTATTCCTTCAGAGCCAGGTCAACAGAAAATAACAAAATTAAGTATTATTCTTCCTCTGAATTCCTAAAGCAAAAAAGAAAAAAATTCATAGCTTCAGAGACTCATTTTTACCAAGTCAACATGTATCAGGGTGAATTCCCTACCTTTGCCACAGTAAAGTCATGGACTATAGAATTCTTTTGTAGTAAGTTGTCCTTTGAAGATATTCCAAACACTGGATGGTCTTTAATATCCAATGACAGAAGAAAATACTGTCACTAGAGAAATGAAGAATAATGGCTATGCGTTAAAGCAGATCTGATACAAATTAGTTATGGCTCTGTTAAATCTGTTCTTCATGAACAATTAAACCTGATTAGGGTCTGTACACATTGGGTGTCCAGCATTTTTTAACAGTTTTATTTAAAAAAAAAAAAAAAAAAACTATTCATCAAAGTTCCACCCAAAATATAATTGTGCAAACAATACACTAATACTGATATTGTACTCCAAAAATAAGTCCAGTGAAACTGATAACATAACCCTCTATCCCCTACCCAATTCAGAGAGCCATTTGATAAGAGAGTCTCATTTAATATGATTCCCAGTGTATACTAAAGCAATAGCAAAGATTTGGCAATGATCTCGCATACTTATTTCAGAATAGCATTAATGAATTCGTGCCAAATTCTGAAATATTCTTCAGCCATTGATCAGAATAATAATTTATTTTTTCCAGTTTAAAATAACCTGACAGAAATGCAAAAAAATTTTACACCAAAATTTGCCGAACATATTACGTATCAGATAGTGTTGACTTGCATCTTCTTCTGCATACATCGTAGACATGTATTGTATGTGAGTAATGCACAATTTTTAGTTAAAAGATGGCATGCTTTACATTTATTTAATCAAAACAAATTTTATGGATGGCTGAATTTAGTTTCTCATCTGTAAACGTAACTGAATGTTTCACATCTCCCCGAGATTATGTAGGGTGTCTAGAATATGAACTCTTGAAATGAAGTATCATCATGTCCGATATTCCAAGGAGAAACTAAATAGTTTGGACTGGAAGAAATTTAAGAAGCATTTCATAATTGAGGAATTAACTTTATATGTTTCAGAGTCCAAAACAACAATCAAAAAAACAGAAGCCTGGGAATTCTGAAACACCAAAAAAAAATTCAAGGTCAAAGCCAGTGCCAGTGAGATCATGTACACAATTTTTTATGATGCTGAAGGTGTAGTCCATCTTTATTACATGCCCTAAAAGGCCTACATAACCAATCAATATCCTGCTAATTTTATTTTCTTTTTAATCAAGTAAATATAGCATGAAATCCATCCACCATCCCCTTTTTGCTTTACTCACATTGTGTAAGTTGTAAAGAATGCTCTGTGAAGCTGTGGATTTGAAGAGATGCCACAGCACCCCTATTCCCCAAAACTGTTGTCCATTTCACTACCACCTGTTGCCCACTCTGCCTCTGCTGTATGTTCTCTGTCAAAGATGTAAGTGTACAGTAAAGCCACATACCGTAACTCTGGTTGCACATTCAAGACAAAACATCTTGAGGGACATTTAAAAACTTTATAACAAGTGTATTAGTGTTCATGGGGATTATGTTGAAAAATAGAATATTTGGGTTTTACAGGTGTTTCTCTTAATAGGTATGTTTTGATATGAATATAAATATCAAGCTATGGAACTGAAAAAAATATTTCTGGTATCTTTGACCAGACTACTTTAGTCTTCCAAAAGCCTATCAAAGGTGAGACACACCACAACAAACCCTATTTTAGGTTAATATACTGTAATTCAATTTCCTGAAAGTCCAGGTATTTTAGAACATGGATGAGATGAAAAACGCCATAAAGCACTTAGCAGGCTTCCTTTGCCTTTCATTAGGCTCCATAGCCAGCACAGGTCAATGCCCTTCTACATGATTCTTATTTTTTACTTAAACATCTAAAACTTCGGATCTTAGAATTGGAAGTAACCATAATAGCATTAATCAGCTGTTTCAGCAGGACAGGATTTTTGCTTCTAATTTAAAAGAAGAACTTAGGATTGAAACTAAAGGTTACAAAGAATGACAAATTACCTAACCTTTTTTTTGTCATTAGAGGAACCTTATCCAGCAATGAACATATGGACAGTAGAAAGAGAGTGAAGGGCCGGTGCGTATGTCACTGATAATTAGGTCTAAAACAAATGTTCAGTCAGCTGAATCAAACCAATGAGGCCATTCATTAAAAGTTTTGAGATATTTGAGAAAATGGTAGGGAGCAAGATTATAAAACTAGATTGAAAGTATTACTTGCAGAATACCAAAATTATATAGAATTGATTTCTAAAAATTATGTCACCTCAAATGAGGCAATCTATATGCATGGTTTTCCCTTGTATGATTGTTAATGTCCCAGTGATCTTTGTCTGTAGGGCTTATCCAATGTTTAACTCAATATGGCATTTATGTCAAAATAATCACTTGGATGCAACAGTGGGATATAATGACTCATCACTTCACTGGCAAGTGGGATGTCTGATATCATTTGTTGATAGGACCCAGTTAGACAGTTTGGCACAGAGAGAATATGAAGAGACTTGTTCATAGCCAGGAGCTGATGAGTGGTTTTGCTTCTCTGATGCTCACTTAGAGCTACCCAAAAAATAACATTTTTTCCTGAATTAATTAATTGGTGTCTCTTTAGCAGAAAAAATGTAATGCTATAATATATGTTATTAGTATGTGTCAGTACTTATTAATTTTTATGAATGTGCAATATAAAATGTCATCGTATGATTGTAGAACCTACTATTATCAAAAATAGTCAAAATAGCAATGATTCAAGCTGAATTTCAGACGTTTTAAAAATGAAATATCAATCCCAGCTCAGACAATGTGCTGTCTATCTGGAATCATTTCAAGGTTCCTTTATTTAGTCATGTTTACACAAGAAAACATGAAATTCGCCTTCTCAGTTGCATCTATTAACAAGACAGAAAGAAATGAAACAAAACAAATAGAGACAAGACAGGTGAAGGTATGGCAGTTTGATAATGCATATTTACACAAAAATTGTTAGTAACCTTATCATTTTCTCCAATATTCCTTATTAAAAAGTCGTATTGCACTAGGAAGAAAGGAATTTCTGGAGCGATTTGTTTGGGTTTTCAGTGTGCAAAACTTTCAAAGGTTCTCCTTATTATTTCTTCACCCACAATAGAAGTTTTTGGTAATTCCTGCTGTGTTTTAAATGTTAAAGGGGCTGCTTTGCACTGGATCCCATCTTCTTTCATTGATGGGAAATATCATTCACACCTTACCTTTTCCCTTTATTTGACGCTCTAGTTACAGTAAGACTTCTTCGAGGTTCAGTGTTAAACCATCTATCATTAATTTGGTGCCTTGAAATGTCATTAATAATCAGTTTGGTACTAAACGTCTATTGCTGTCATTACGGTATACAGATTTATCTTTCTTTTCAAAATGATAAAACTTCGGCTACCTCATTAATATGAGAATAAGTACCTCAGCCCTTGTCATCTGAAAGATTTCCACTGGCTTTTGGTGAGGTTACTAATCACCTACAGAATTACTAACTCTTAGTTAGTGTCACAAACTCATCATTAGGCATTCGTGTTATTCTGGTTTAGTCGTCTTAGTTTGTCTTGTGTTATGGTGCCTATAAAGGGTATTCATCACTCTTTAATGTCAAAGTAAAAATAGATCACTTCAAAGTAGTCTAAAATAATTGCAAACATAAGAAACACATTAAGTATTAACCCTCTTCAAGTCAGTATTTAGTAGATGCATCATTGGCAACCATACCAGCCTTGAGTTTATGTGCAGAGGTCTCTATCAACTTTGCACCTTGATTTTCCCCATTCTTGTTTTCAGACCTGTTTAAGCTCTGCCAGGTTGTGTTAGGATTGTGAGTGAACAACCTTGTTCAAGTCCAGCCACTAGTCTTCAATGGGATTGAGATCTGGATTTTGACTTGGCCATCTCCAGGATATTTACATTGTTATTTTAAGCCATTCCTGGGTAGCTTCAGCTTAAGATCATTGTCTTGCTGGAAGACAAATTTCTCCCAAGGTGCATGAGGTTTCCTGTATTTTGCTCCATTCATTTTCCCTCACAAGCTTTCCAAATCCAACTGCAGAAAAGCATCTCCACAGACGATGCTGCCATTGTCATTCTTAATGTGCAGTGCATGACATATGCCAAGTATATGTCTAGCAAAAGTCTCATGGCCAAAAAGTTCAATTGTCATCTCATTAAGCCATAGAACTTTCTTCCAACTGAATTCATAAACTCCCATATGCATTCTGGCAAACAGTGACACTCCGTAAGCCTGCAAATATTGAAGCACTCAGGCAAGTTTTCTAGTCCCTAACCCACTGTAGATTGTAACTCCTTCAAAATGATCATAGGTCCCTCGTTAGCCTTACTTATTAGTCTTCATCTTGCATGATCTTTCAGTTTTTGTGAAATGCCCACTCTAAGCAGATTTATAGCCTTTCCACACTGTTTCCCTTTCTTAATGACTGATTTAACTAAATTTGAATGGATGTTCAGTAAATGGGATATTTTCTTGTCTCATTCCATGCTTTCAAATCACCATTTCACCAAATTCCCTGGAGTGTTCTATTGTGTTGTGTTGTTTTGTGTTGTTGGTTGTGTTGGTTTGGTCACCATACTAACTCACCACAAACTTGATCTTCCAGATAAGGTACATTTAAGGTATAATCAATTGAATCTCTAGACAGGTGATCTCCATTTACCTAATGATGTGACGTCTAAACCAATTGGCTGCACCAGTGCTGATTTAAGTGTTTCATATTAAAGGGGGCGAATACTTAATCAATCAGTTATTTTGTCTTTTACACCGATCAGCCACAACATTAAAGTCACCTGCCTAATATTATGTAAGTTCCCCTCATACCACCAAAACAGCTCTGACCCATCAAGGCATGGACTCCATAAGACCTCTGTGATTGTCCTGTGGTATTGGCACCAAGTCATTAGCAGCAGATTCTTAAAGTCCTATATGTTGCAAAATGGTATCTCCATGGATCAGACTTGTTTTGCCAGCACATTCCACAGATGCTCAATCAGACTGAGACTTGGGGAATTTGGAGGCCAAGTCAACACCTTGAGCTCTTTGTCATGTTCCTCAAATCATTCCTGAACATTTTTTTGCAGTGTGACAGGGCTCATTATCCTGCTGAAAGAGGTCACTGCTATCAGGGAATCCTGTTCCAATGAAGGGGCAAATGTGGTCTACACCAATCTTTAGGTAGGTGGTATGTGTCAAAGTAACATCTGCATGAACACCAAGACCCAAGGTTTCCTAGCAGAACATTGCCTACAGCATCACACCACCTCCACTGACTTGCCTTCTTCTAATAGTGCATCCTGCTATCATCTCTTCCCGAGGTAACTGACACACAGACACCCATCTGCCTACATAATCTAAAAGAATATGTTATTCATCATATTGAATAACATGATGAAAATGTTATTCATCATCCAGGCCACCTTTTTTCCATTGCTCCATGGTCCAGTTCAAATGCTCGTGTGCCCATTGTAGATACTTTCATCAGTTGACAGGGATTAGCATGGGCAATATGCACCATATGCAGCAACACTGTTTGTTCTGAAACCTTTCTCTCAATGCCAACATTGTTTTTCAACAATTTGTGCTACAGTAGCTCTTCTATGGGAATGGACCAGATAGGGTAGCCTCTCGAATTCCATTTGCATCAGTGAACCTTGCGTGCCTATGACCCCATTGTCCGTTCACTGGTTGTCCTTCCTGTGACTACTTTTGGTAGGTATTAACCACTGCATACCTGGAACAACCCCACAAGATCTGCTGTTTTGGAGATGCCCTGACCCAGTTGTCTAGCCATCACAATTTGGCCCTTGTCAAAGTCACACAGAGCCTTACACTTGCCCATTTTTCCTGCTTCCAACACATCACCTTCAAGAACTGACTGTTCACTTACTACTTAATTTATTCCAACCCATTGATAGGTGCCATTGTAACAAGATAATCAATGTGATTCACTTCACGTGTCAGTAGAGACTGATCAATGTAAATTTGTAATTAATTTTGATCACTTTACAGAGATCTGTTTTCACTTCGACATTAAAGAGTCTTTTTCTGTTCATCAGTGTCAGAAAAGCTAAATTACATGCACTGTTATGCAATGTTGTATAACAATCAATGTCAAGACTTCCAAGGGGTGAATACATTTTATAGGTGACGAATTTATAAGTTTTTATACTTTCTGGCACCACACTTGCACTTTGTAAGCATTGTGTTTTGCAGCATCGTGTCTTTTCTGTCATTACTTCTTTTTTGGAAAATGCACTGCATTTCATTTTGAGGATTTGTTGTTGTTATTTATGTAAGTGTGCTTATAACTGATTTAAAGCTTTTACTATCTTTGTTTGTCTTTGTTCTCTGCTTACATTTTATGATTCTATTTTATATTATATATACTTACCAAACCTTGCTTTTCTTGCTGTCTATACTTGCGCGGTTTTATTTTCCACTTAAATGTTACAAGGCAGTGCATAAATACAACATACCATTCTCACGTTTGGAGGGTAGGTGATCCAATACAGGTATGTCTTTTGTTTTTTTTTTCTCTCTCGTCTTTGCTATTCTACATTCCTTTTTGCCCTCTTGGTGGAATCTCTCTGTTTTGCTTTATTGCTGAGAGAGCCATGTGTCCTAACATGCTTGTAGTTTCCAGCATTAGCCAAATAAAAACGTGACTTTTTCTAAAATAAATGATCACAAGTCTTACTTTTGTGGAACAACAGGCTGCTTCTCATACCTGTCGACTGTCTTCTTTTCTCCACGAGCGGTTTTTCCTGACTCTTTTTGGGTGTAGAGGCACATTTCCTGCAGTGTTCCTTTCACTATTTCTTGATGTTCATTTTTTTTTTAAATTTAATTTTCTGTGTATGATAGTAAAGTGCAAATTTGCTAGTTTACCTAGTGAAGTAGCCTTTTGGAAGCTCATTGATATGCTGTGTGTTTCAGCATCCTGTCTGTTTTTTGACGTTTAGAGTTGCTACATTGTGGCACCCACCTCACACCTCTAAGAGTCACACCTCTTCTTTGGTAATAAAATTGTGCCGTTTCATGAAAATTATTTTTATAAGAATCTTAAATGTTGTCTCCTGACTTTTGTTGTACCTCTCCTTATATCTTAAGTGTTAAGCACTTTTGGTCCATGTTTGAATTCCTGCTTTCTTTTCTGTGTTATTTTCAGAGTGTGACCTTTATCTTTTCTTAACTTTATGCAGTGTATCTAATGTTGGTGCATGTTCATCTTGCATTATAATGCGAGTTGCCTTACCAAAATGCTATAAAAGATGTTATATAATGAAGGCTTATTGATAAATGGAGTTAATTTAAGAAGTAATAAGCTACTCCTAGTCTCCAAGGGCCAGCCTAAGATGCTATTATCCGTTGGCTCTGACTATTTCAGAAGGTCATGATAAGGAGAAATAGAAGAATCGGTGAAAGAAATGAAAATCTACTGTCAAATTATAGACAGCAACTCATTGTACCAGCCATTTAACTGGATTTTATTATATTACTTTCATGTTAGTTACTTACTTTTTTGAAAAGGTGAGAAACTTTGAAATTTCCAAGTCTTACAAAATGTTTTCATCACTGTAAGAAATTTAAAAAGTGTAATTATTTAAACTGTAATTGCATGTTTTTTTTTTATCTGATCAGATGTTATCTTCTTTATGCAGATCACATTTTAAGCTCTTTTCTTGATTAAAATCTTCCTGCTGTACTTGCCATTACTAATTAATGGTACTCTTTTTGTCTTAATTTTTATTTCACTTAAATGTTTGAACAAGTAAGAATGACTATAACAAACCTGACGTTACTGCTGCAGATAATAATGTAGAGTTCAAAAGTATCCAACAGCTCTTTTCAGAGTCCCTAGGCAGACTTCTTCTTCAGACTGTTTGATGCACTCATTGCATTAATATTTTCATTATGGTTGAACAGCTCTTTTATTGAAACACATGAAGAAAGTGGTAGAACACTCTTCACACAGACATAAGCAGTTGCAGCTAAGCATTATCAGGCCTGTAAGAACCAGTCTGAAATGTTATTGAAGAGAAGACTTTAAAACAGAACCGTCTTTAGCTAGCTTTGCACAGTAAATTCAGTTTAACCGGAAACTATTATGTAAGGCATTATAACATGTATATATAAATCCATCCATCCATTATCCAACCCGCTATATCCGAACTACAGGGTCACAGAGGTCTGCTGGAGCCAATCCCAGCCAACACAGGGCGCAAGGCAGGAAACAAACCCTGGGCAGTAAAAATAAAATGTATCATACTTACACAAGTATTAAAAATAAAATTTAGCATATTGAATTAAATGTTAAAGAAGAATGTCTTGAAATGTTTCATTATCCTACCCCTTCTTATGACACATTACTAACCATTACAGCTCAATCAGTTATGATAGAGAGTAATTTTTAACTGTACATTCATAAATTACAGATGAAAAAATTACTGTCACCACCTGGGCAAGTTTTGGGCATGTACACCAACAATTTAAAAATAGTCTATTATTACTGTACTTAATAATGTTGATCCATAACTTGATCCTCGGCATGATGGCCCTGCCCACTTTATAAATGGCATTGCCTTTTTAAAAACAATTTAAGTGGTCAGTTCGTGGGAATGTTGCACCCCAAATGCTGACATCAATGAAAAAGCATTATTTACATTGAAGCACATTATCAGGGGGTTTAGTGGCAAGTGATTATGTGTAAAGAAAAATTACTCTTAATTCCAAATTTCAGCTAATAATGTAAATATTTATGCTGTTTCATCTTTCTAATATACACATAGATTTTTTTTTGGAATGTCATGTACAGTGTTTACTGTTTTCATAGAAACATTTTCAAGGAAGAGTTGTCTAGCATGTACTAAACATCTCTTCACTCATTTCAGGAAATTGTTTATTTCAGGTCTAAGTGTTTAGGATGGTAGAACGTCAGCAGCATCAGACGCAAGTCAGGAACCAGCCTTGTACTTGGCACCACTTTGTCTCACCCAGTTTTTTTTATCTTTTGATCTTACACATATATATATATACTAGCAAAATACCCGCGCTTCGCAGCGGAGAAGTAGTGTGTTAAAGAGGTTATGAAAAAAAAAGGAAACATTTTAAAAATAACGTAACATGATTGTCAATGTAATAGTGTTGTCATTGTTATAACTGTTGCTGTCTTTTATATATATATATATATATATATATATATATATATATATATATATATATATATTATATATATAATATACACACACACATAAACATTTATATACATATACATATATATACATATCTACATATACACATCTACATATATATACACACATACATAAACACACACATAAGACTTACTGACTGAAACGGGCTTTCATTGACAATCATGTTACGTTATTTTTAAAATGTTTCCTTTTTTTTTCATAACCTCTTTAACACAGTACTTCTCCGCTGCGAAGCGCGGGTATTTTGCTAGTATATATATATATATATATATATACATATACACACATACATGCAGTTTTAATAACACAGAAATCAATATAAACATTAACATCATTATCATATGAGAATATGAAGTAATATATAAGAAGCACATTTCATATAAATATAAATTATTAAACAGTAAAATCTTCTTCTGTAATTTGCTACCGTGGCAATTTGTGTGTCTGTCCAGGATTTTAAATGACCTGTAGCTCGCAAACCGTTTCACCTATACACTTGAAATGTGGTACACATATAGTACGTCACGTCTACTATCCGCTTTATGGGTGATATATACATATACACATCCACATATCAACATATTTATATACACATATATATACACACACACGCTTTATGGGTGATGATTGTTTTACTCTTTTTATGTTTATTTTATTTTATTGTAGAATCAACTCCTATCTGCGCACAGCAGGGCAGCCGTGGGCGGATGCGTATGGTGTATTCACTCCATGTTATCGTGCATTGCGCTGTCACTGGTATTTTGATAAAAGAATTTGAACAACATATAAGAAGCGTATAAATTATTAAACAGTAAAACATTAACATTTAAGAAGTAAAGTTACATTAAGTACTACTGCAGTGCCCTCGGGTATACCTCATTTTTTGTTTGCCCATTACATGCTTAAATGTATACATTTTTTGGTGCACCTACCCGAGAACACGCGACATATAACCGAGCGTGGGAGAAGCATGGATTTTAAACACGCGTTGAGTTCATCTGCTGGTCTCCCTCGTGGAATAACTGGTAATGTTTGACTAAAATGTACAGCGAGTAAAACGACATTACCTCCTATTTTTTTTTTACGATCTCTGAGATCTTGCTTTTTTCAGTTCAAGGCTTCATAAGCTCTTTTATGTTGTATGGTGTACTTATCCCAAACCATCATCTTTGAATGTTGCAAGACTTTCGCCTTGTATGTACATCGGGGTAATTACATTCATTGCATTCCTAGTCTGAATCACAATGTGATTGTATGGGTGGTTACCTGGCACTGTAGGGTTGCCACCCGTCCTTTAAAATACGGAATCGTGCCGCGTTTGAGAATGAAATTGCGCGTCCCGTTTTGAATCAATATTGGACGGGATTTATCCCGTATTCTTTTTATCATTTTTTTTTTAAAGCAGCGTCTCATGCAAATCATCCCACACGCATTTTATGAAGATGCCTCCTTTCCTACTTTTGATTGGGTAATACTTGATGTCATCGTTAGTTTGATTGGTGTTTTTAACTGTCCAGTGAGGAGGGCGTGTCTTTTAAGTACAGTCTGCAAAGTGTTGGCACTGAGATATGGCGTCAGCGCCATAGTTGAAGCCCCTAACGTTGCGGTCAGCAAGTCGGCTAACATCTGCCATGTGCCGTCTTTCAGTTGCGAGAAGCAGATCATAGAATGGTTGAAACTGTTGCCCCTAACGTTGCGCCACGGCGTGTGGTTCGTTTATACCTCGTGTCTTCTCATTAAACTTTTATCTCGCGAATATGTTATTGCAATCCGCAGCGGGAGCGTTTCTATAAACTTAATTAAAAGTTACGTTTTACACCGTGCTTTGTTTCCCTTATGAACATGCTTGTATGCTTAACTCGCTCCGTTCTCAATTGTTTAATTAATTTTTTGCTCTTCGCTGTTTGCGGCTGTTCCTCCATTTCCCCCTACTTCGTTCTTCTATCTCGCGAATATGTTATTGCAATCCTTAACGGGAGCGTTTCAATAAACTGATTGAAAATAGTTTTGCATTTACCTTTTTAGTAAAAGGCGAGCTTTTAAGCCTGAGAAATCACCCCGTAAATGCACACGTTTAATTGCACATGTGTTAATATGTATGCTTACACAGTATTAAAAGACAGTCAAAAATTAACGTCATTTACCTTCGTTCCCGCGTGTGACTCGTGCTGTAAATCTCTTCCTTGTTTTTAGTTCACGTGATTACGTAGGAGGCGTGATGACGCGATACGTGACTCCGCCTCCTCCATTACAGTGTATGGACAAAAAATATGTTCCAGTTATGACCATTACGCTTTGAATTTCGAAATGAAACCTGCCTAACTTTTGTAAGTAAGCTGTAAGGAATGAGCCTGCCAAATTTCAGCCTTCCACCTACACGGGAAGTTGGAGAATTAGTGATGAGTGAGTCAGTCAGTGAGTGAGTCAGTCAGTGAGGGCTTTGCCTTTTATTATTATAGATATACAGTAACTTTATATACATTCATTATTTTTGGAAAACAAGAACTATTATTCTTCAGTATAAGTGCTTTCAGATTTTATTCATCAGGAAAGTGTGGTGTAGTATGAAAAAGTATGGATCACTGATAAGAGTCCACATTTGTATTTAAGATGATATAATCACATATTTCATATTGCTCAATCATTGACATTTATTTTTTTCTCTAAATACAATATCTTTTTTTTTGCTGAACAGGACCATTGATCGGTATTGACAAGCCACCTAAAATAAAAAATAGTCCTCACAACGAACTAATGATTATTTTTTTAATTAGCATATTACCCCTATTCCAATTTCTATTTTTTAATTGCATGGTTATAAGCACTTGGAATCTATCCTTTAAACATGAGGAGCAATGTAGGAACTAATCATAGCTGAGGTAACAACCCATGTCTGAGTAAAGATACCGTGCCGCCCTAGGGAGTGAACTGCCCTAATCCAAATGTCAATTACTAACATTTCAGTCTGTTTTTCCTTTTAATTATTTGTACATTTTGGAAATAATGTATTTTTTTTTTGTTTACTATATTCAATGTTACCATCTCTAGTATGGTATGTCATTTCATGGTGCACACACATATGACACCATGGTAGCCATCTTTATAGTAGCATGCTGTGCCTTAAAAGATTGTATCAGCTTCATTTGAATAAAATATTAGCCAAGCTCCTTGCACACATAAAGCTTACTGATTCTTGAGCCATTTATGGCTGAGGTGTCAGCGGATTCCAAAAAATTACCCCCGTGCAGGAGACGTGGACTTGAAGTAGTGTAGGTGTTATTTTAGAAAAAACTATTGTTTATTTCAGAATTTATTGTTGTGGTGTGATTACTACTGACTGACTGTTGTGAGTTGTTCTGATTTACGGTAATTTCATTTTTCTAAGCTGACATTCACTTCAATGCATGTACAAGTATAATGCATTCAGTCATACGGCACTCATTCAACATGAGTACATACGTTGAGGCATAATGCAAGATGCAAAGTGAATAATGCACACCAAGCAGTAGTAAGTTAGTACTACCCAGTAAACCCTTTGTGTTGATTGATAGGGACAGACTGGACATACAGTACGTACCTACTTACTTACTGACCCAGTAAAACTCTTGCATAAAGGAATACATCGAGTTTTTTTTTTTTTACATAATTTTGTCTCACAGGCAACTTTAACACCCTCTAGAGATGACAACTGATGTATGTTATAGATCAGTGGTCCCCAACCTTTTTGACAGCAAGGACCACTTTATTAGATGCCAATGTTTCCACGGACCGGTTTGGGGGGGGGGGGGGGGGGGGGGGGGGGGGGGGGGCAGTTTGATACACAATTTACATAACATTTCTATTATTATTAAGTTATTAAGCAGTCTGCATACGTTTGCAACCCGAGATTTTTCTTCTTTTTTTGCATATAACAAAGACATATGCTTTACATTTGCCAATCCAACAGACTGCACATCACAAACATTAACACTGTTCTCGTTTCTTTCGTGTCTGCCGTTTCTATAGGAGGGTGACAATGAGTTAAATTCCAATGGATGTTTTTCAGATGTTGACAAGCAATAAGCAAAAGGTATCACTGAAAACCACAGAAAACAAAAACAGCAAAAAAAAAAAAAAAAACAGTACGAGGAAAGTTCGAAGAAAGATTTTTTTTTTTTTTTACAATGTTTCTGTTTGGGGATCATTGTGTAGCCTAAATGTGTACAACTGAGCTGCGACCACAAATCTAACTGCTCTGTGGATGATTCATTCAAGCATTTCAAGGTCACCTCGTTGTAATGAAAGCATCTGCTGAATGTACTTCGTAGTAACGTGACTTCTATAGACTCATGTCATATGGGGAAACTGTCGGGACCATAAAAATACTTTGTTGTAATAGTCTCTCACCTCGTCTCTCTCCTCTCTCTGCACCGCTGCAAAGCCCCAACCGCCAAGCATTCTGAAAAGTCTGAGTGAGTCTCCGTTGCCGGCAGTTCTCTCGCGGCCCGGCTGTCAGACGGCTGCGGCCCGGTAGTGGGTCGCGGACCGGTGGTTGGGGACCCCTGTTATAGATGATTGATATGGAGGTGCCAGAAATACTTTCCAACCCAGTAAAACTATTGTGTAAAGGAATACATGCACTCTTGCTAGTGAAAAAATATCTCTTGCCTTCTATGTAAATAAACATTTGGTCTTGATCTTTCATGCAATTTTAGTGATGTTCACTTTTGAATCACCCTTTAAACAAAGAGGCTCATTACTGTAGCTATACTGTTTGAATTGTGCTCCTACTTTCCTCTCTGAAATAAACCTCTACCACTGTGTTGGTTGCTACATAAAAAAGAAGTAAAAGATTATGGCAGTAACAGGTTGAGAACAGAAATAGGTTCTCTAAACCTATGATGAACCCATTCTAATAGCTATACTACTGTGCTGCCCACTTAGGAAATTATGGCATTTAAAATGAGTTGAATGATTAATTTAGATGTCTTAGCTAAGGACATTGCTTAAATACACTGTTGGTCATCCTTCCTGAGTCAGGCGCAGCGGGGCACAAACTCAGGATGTTGGATGTAACCCTGCTCAGCCTGTGAAAGTCAAGGAGATCTCCTTCAGTAGGGCTTTTTCTAAGGCAAAAGTGAGCTTTTCAATCACATGACATGTCTGGTTACATGTGTCCCTCTACTGAGAAAATCTGGGTCATAGCGCTGTTTCATCTTTGCTGAAGATTTTGCTGAGCGTGCTGCTTCATCTCCCATCTGTTATACCCCTATGATAATGGAGATGGGATCGAACATCTGGAATTACAATCAGCACCTTCTTCATCTCTACCATTGAAATTTCACTTGTAATAACAAGAACACATACTCACATCATACCACTGCAGTCCCAGGAAAATAGCAGCTGGGAGAGGGGAAGCGACATCTGAATGAATTCCTCAGCAGAGATGCTTTTTATTCTGTTTAATAATAAAGTATAGCTCTTTGCATTGACTTTATATACATAGTGTTAAGCACTACACTGATGTGGTCTTTCACGTCTTATGTGTAGTCTGTCATAAGCTTGCAATCCAGTTTTTAGTTAACTTTGATGTGCTGCTGTCTAGTAGTTTCAGAATTAATCTTTTGCGCGGAACCATTTTCAAGGCTTTATAAAAATCGTTCTTAATGAGGCTGCCATTTACAATATTATTTTCATTTAAATATTCTATTACAGTACAATAGATAGGAGGTATTGATCTATAATTGCAGGGATCCTTTTTACATGCTTTCTTCTGCATGCGAGTCACATTTTCATCTTTACAGTCATCAAGTACTTTCCTCATTTTAAGTGTTTACTAATGGTTTATAAGTGGTTTAATATTGCATTTTTCATGTTTTTCAGCACTAATGGTAAAATTTCATCCAACTCAGATATTTTGTTTAAATGTAAAGTACCAAGTGGATAAAGAAAATGCGATTCTTGCAATTTAGACTCTTTAAGAATTAGAGCTCCCTTTTCACTTTTGCTTTATGTCGGTATGTTTCTGAAATTTACCTAATGATTACATGAATCTAGATTTTCATGAATTGATGCCATTAGTTATTTGTGTTTTAGTTTTCTTTTCCTATTCTGTATTTTCTAGGTTTTTCTTCATTGCCAAGAAGTATACATTTTGCAATGAATTAAATTTTGGTGTACATTTGTGTATTTTAAAAACTGTTTATTATACTTTACCATATTGTAGCCTAATTGTTAGTACACATTACTCTAGGTTGGGCTTGAGACAAATTGAGGGAGGAAGCAGTCGATTTTCAAGAGCAGCACTTCAGTTTTTATGCTGTTCACACAACAGGATATTCCTTATCAGTGTTTAAAACTTGAAATAACCACACAACATCTTCTTGTTCTTCAAATGTTCCTTTTAATATGCTTTGTCTTCTTTGTTTGTTGTCTTGGCCACCATATGCTGTCACAAACTTTTAGAATATCAGATACCTGTGAAGTGCTTATTTCATGAAAAATTGATTTATGCCTTAAGGACATTAGCTGTATTTGAATTTATTTTGCAAAACACAAAAATGAGTTTGGAATTTGGATTCCAAGTGTTTCACTTGTTTCTAATAAAGCTTAAACAAAACACTGCATGTAACTGAAATTGGTAAACACTGCCAGTTATTGTACATATAAATTACCTATTAAAATAAAGACTTTAAAGGAAGCTGTTGAAAATATGATTTTTATCACCTCAGTTTTGTTCCTATATTTACTTAACAGGCAACTAGATTTTTAAGCACCTAAAAGCTGCAGAAATGTGTAAAAAATTGTTTCAGAAACAGCTTTCCAGTAATCTAGTGCTTCCCTCATTTTTAGTGTTTGATCATTCCAAGAGTTTTACTTATTTTAAATATGTTTTTAGTAATTAATATTATGAACACCCATAGCACATTGAACCGTCATAATTATATAAAAAGTTCCTCTGCCTTCATAAGAAATAACAAACTGTTTCTTTGTGGAAAAGTCAATCCTACATGCAATTGTGGATATAATAATAATAATAATAATAAAGAACACCACAGTTAAATATGATATAGTTGTGAGCACTGATCAAGCCATTGGAGACAACCAAGCAGACATCATTGTCCATGACAAAAGCAAGATGCAATGTCTGCTCATCAACATAGTCATTCCAGATGAAGCAAAGTCTCAGTCAAATACAAAGATTTTACACATGTGGAACACAACTCTCATGTGCTTCCATTTGTAATTGGAGTGCTTGGAACTAATTGATCAGGTCTCCAAAAATGTGTTAATGTAAGGTAAAGAGAATACCACATAGGTGCAGAAAATCGCTTTCCTCGAAACTGCCCACACACAATAAGATATAAGGAACTTGGTGGATTTGCAGTAAAAAGTAACCAGCACAAACTGTAAAAGAAAGTAATATATTCCAGTATACCTGTAGATTAGTTTTTGATCCCTTTTTATTTTTGGACTTGTTTATTGCTTTTAGCATTATACTTGTGGGATATGGCTGGCCATTCATCCCGGCCAATACCCCCAGGCCACCAGGTGGAGCTGTCCTTGTAGCATGGAAGTGCCCCGAATGCCAGCAGGGAATTATGGACAATGGAGTGTTTATTCACAGCCCTGCTGGATACCATGGGGGCTGCCAGAGGATGTTGCAGGGAGGAGTAAGGACTATTTTCCGTACACCCCGGAAGTATGTCCCAGTCACATGGACAGAAGAAATTACATGCTTCCGGGATGAAAAAGAAGAGCTTTCACCTGACCCGGAAGTGTTAAGAATCACATGGACTGAGGGATCAGAAACACTTCTGGGTCAAGCACTTTAAAAGGACTGTGGGAAATCCCAGCAGTGAGCTGAGCTGTGGAAGGGTGGCAACACGTCTGGGAGAGTGGAGGATTGTGTATTGTTTAATATTGGTGATTTATATGAGTATTGTGGAGAGGAGGGTGCTTTGTGCACATTTATTATTATAATAAATTAATTCTTGGACTTTTATCTGGTGTCTGATGTATTGTCCGAGGGTTCAAGGGAGCGAGAGCGCCCCCTATCTGTCACATACTTTAATCTCATCCTGCCACCATTTTATGTCTCATTTTCAGTAATGTGTAGGACCATTTTGTGCTCTTTATTGATAGTAACAATGCCTGCTCCTGTAGCATGACTTCCAGATGTTGCGGTGTGTGACGTCAGTAGGTAATGACTATTTAAGATGCCTGCTTGAGTCAGCTGCATGTAACTTTACAAGTTTGTGTATTAAAAATCAAAACAAGTCATGAGTGCTAGCTTCATTATAAGAATTTTGCTGTTGCATGATTGTTTATGGATTCAGTTTTTGCTCCTTTTCTTTGTCTCTGTGCATGCCAATTTTTTTCAGCTGTGGAAAAACAGCCACAACATTAAAAAACAACATTGTTAACACTGTCATTAGCACATTTGGATGTATTAAAAATGTACTGCACCTGTACTCAGTGGAGAGCACTATTCAAAAATAAAACTGAAAAAACTGAATATGAATTGAACAAAATGTCAGACTTTACAATTAACTTGTTAGGGGTTTTTTGCCAAAGTGGTTTTATGCTACTGTAAAAAAATAATAAACACAGAAAAACGTAGGTTTCGGCTTCAAACCAGAAACCCTAATTAATACAGAATGATTTGCGTAATTGCTAAAGACACAGTGAATAAAGAGTAGCTGAGATGCTTGCCATCATAATTAAGGAGATCTTCTTTAGTAAGACATAATATTTTTAAAGAGGAGTCTAGTTGGAGTGAAAGAATGTAGATTTATCCAGGCATTATGGATCTGACTAAGTGACTTCTGAGCAGTGGAGGAAACAGGCAAATTTGTGAGTTCATTCACATCTTTTACAACCCTTTCCTTTGATTCAGTGTAATCTGTTGAGTTAGGCATGCATCCTCAACACTATATAGATGGAGATGAGTAAGCAGCGATTTTCAGTCTTATTGTCATCTTCAGAAGCCTTTATTTTGGGACGTTGTTCTTTCATATCCTTCAGGTCTGGAGCAAGAGTTTTGATTATATAATTCTTGAAAGTTATTGTTTCAATTGTCACCATACAATGCTCCAACACTTGTGTACATTAAACTTCACATTTGATTTGAAAATGGACCTTATACTTTACTTACATTAAGAATGAGCTCCTTGTGGTTCTTTCATTATATAATATGTGTGTGCCCATCTTATTACCAGCTCCTGGGATTTGAGTTCAACTCAGTGCCTGGTACCTGTTTGTGTGCAATGTGACATGGCAGCTCCTAACTGCCCTAGTATGAGTGAGAATGCACATGTACTCATTTAAGGGTGTGTGCTTTGAAGGCATAACATTTCATTCATGCTTGGTCTACCCTGGTTCCAGTTTTGCTGGACAGCCCTAAAACTTCCAGTAAATAAAAGTTGTGGATGGATGAACATTTAAAGAATGATAATCCATATTTTTATTGT